>NW_024715444.1:0-53778 GCF_018991925.1 Homarus americanus
TTATAGACATAATTAGCATTTTTACATGATAAAATTATTAAATATAAAAACAGTATCTGATAAAGCAGATGAACATTACACCTTTAATGAGACTTTTGAGTCTGTTTGATTTTGCCAGTCTTTCAATGTTTGAGTTAAATTTGTTACTGGGAGCAGCAGAGAATTCTTCAAATTTGCAGTCAGTCAGCGACCTCGTTTTGCTTTTAATCAATTTCATGGATGAAAATGCTTGTTCACCATCTATATGTCGTTCAAACGACATATATAACTGAGCAAATTTTTCTTAGTTCTGGGAAATTTTCACAGGGTAATGATCGCCAGAAATTAATCATGTCAGAAGCATTTGGGACTGAGAAAACTCATCAGGTTTCATTTTCAATAATGAATTTGTTTTCAAGTCAATAAGTTCCATTTGTATGTCACTAGGCATCTTCATTATTTTTTGTTCACTAAGTGAAAATGGGTTTATAAATCAGTATGCAGCCTTCTTCTTTAGTAAAATCACAACGACTTTCAAATGACTTGCAATAACTTGATTTTTAAGTATATTTTGTCAAATTGCCATTATCAGCAGCACATTCACTCTGCTCTTTTAAGTGGAAACTGGCTCAAATCCTCATTTTCTAACTGAAGATGAACAGTTTTACTTCATCTTGAATGCATTGATGTAATTTACTAAGCTAGGAAACAATTTGTTCTTGCCTGCAGTTTCAAATTTAGATCATTGAGATGTCTGGTAACATCAACTAAAAATGCCAAATCAAATAGCCAGTTTTTATCACAAAAGGCTCTTTCCTCAGGTAGCTCCATTTTTCTTCTAGAAAATTATGAACAGTATTTTTCAGTTTCCAAAACCTACTCAGAACCTGTCCTCTGGAAAGCCAGCGACCTCACAATGAAGGACAAGGTCACATATTCCAAATCTAACATTTCACAATATTCTCTGAATTCTCGCCTGTTTAATGCTCTTGCTCTAATTTTATTCACACATTTCACAACCGGTAACATAACATGCTGCAATTTAAAGTTTTTCCACACAGTGACTCTTGTGTATAATGCACTGATATTTTAGTAGAGGACGATTTAAAAGTTTTCAAACAAAGTTGTAGTCCCGGCGACTTTACCTATCATTGACGGCGCTCTGTCAGTACACACAGTGATGAGTTTACTAGAATCTAATTGTAGATTTTTAGGCATGATTTTACCTTCAAATATGTCTGATCCTCTGTTTTTCCATGAAGCGACTTCAAGACTGACAAGTTCTTCAAAGACACTAAAGATCATCATTCTTTCTATAAAAATGCTTGACTGGGCTACATCACATATGTCAGTTGATTTGTCCAAAGCTAAAAGAAAGAAAGTACAAGAATGGACAAGGTCTTTCAGTTGCTGAGATACATCATGAGAGAGTTCCGGCACGCCCAGTAACTGTCTGCTTTGATAGAGCAATTTCGTCTGCTTTCCTTTCAATACTTTTTATCACCAAGACGCCTTGCAAATATTTGGAGACAAGGCTTAACAATTTCTTTCTCCATCAGAGAAAGACTTTTTTTTCGCTAACGCTAAAGCAATTTCATAGGACGCTTCTGTCATCGACAAACTTTCACAACTTTTTAACAAATACATTTTTGTCTTTCTGAATTCTTCCTTTTTCTTAGTCACATACTCTTTCCGTAACTCAGACCCAAGCACGAGCTTCAGTTTTCCTTCTATTTCAGTCTGATGCTGTGTTCTATAGTGTCTATTAAGATCTTGTCTTCTATTCTGTGAAAGAGTGTTCACAAACAATGCACAACTGTTTTCCTAGACGGACCCGTTATAAATAACAACTCATTTCCACTGTTCATTGAATTCACTATCACTTTCTGCTTTTCTTTTGCTCATTTTCTTGCACTGTGATGGGTAACTGGAATGTAAAAAACAAGGCTTAATTTTCAAAAAGTACAAAACTGCAAATGTTCACAAAGGACAAACAAAGCACAACGTCAGTACCGCACCGAGGCCAGTTGTAAACTGGCAAGAACCCTGATGCACTGCTGGGGCAGACGCCTGGCACCTCACGGTCACACAAGTATTAAACGTATTGAACAGTTACGGGACGATTGCAGAACAAAGTCCATCTTTCCTAGTTTGATTCATTAAGCATATTTTAACTGAAAACAGATTAATGTGAAAGAAGATAACATTCGCTAAAAAGGATGCACAAAATAATAAAATCGCTAAAAATAATGAGTAGGTTTACTGCCTTACTTTATTATTATCACAGGGATGCAATGCGGCCATGTTTACATACCGGAGGTTGGCCATCCCTGACCTAAGGTATACTTTTTTTCTTGGAAATACCTTGCTGGACTGGAGGCACCATGCAGAAGCAATAATAGTCACTGACATGCAAATTGTACATATTGGGAACCAACCCTCAGATCTTCAAAACTAGAGCCTATAAAAATTTTAAGTCTTATTTGAGCTCAGTGCCCCAAATTAGAAAATATTAGATATTTTCAATTCCAAAACATTTGGCTGTTGATCAGTTATAATCAATATGTTGAGGACTACTGTACAGCAATCCATTAGAAATTTGGAACAGGTACACCAGGCAGAGCTTGTGGCAGTCTCATAATTTCTTTTTGAAATTGCGCACAACTGTTAACCCCTTCATTACTGGATGCCACTTTAATATTTTATTTGGCTAATGGCAGATAATTTTACTCAGCAGAGACCCTCATACCCAAGGGTTAAAAACCAATAATTTTCAAAATCCTTCTATGTATGTACAGTACTACAGCATCAGTACAGTATTACCCTCGCCTAACGCGTTTCACTAACGCGTTTTTTCATATACGGTGCTCGCCAGAGCTGAACTTTCACTAAACACGGATTTTTTTCCACATACACGCGGTGAGTGTCCGCTCAAGACGCTATTTTTAGATTTGCCCCACCCGCCACCCTGCCTGACTGCCTGTTTTAGCTCATAAAATTCATACAAATTACCCGCCAGAATATAATTTACATTGCTGGAATTCTTATAATTTGGTGATCATTTTGAATATAAACATCATATATTTTGCATTAGACATACAAATTTTAGATAAAATGTTTTCTAGTAAATATGTTATCTTTTTGCAAATATATGACATTTATATTCAAAATATTCCTATCTTACAAGGAATCCAGCAATGTCAATTATATTATCCTAACTTTAGTTTGAGGTATTATTTATTACTAAAAGTTAAATATTCTGCTCACACATATCCTTGGGACGGTTGGTGGGTGGGGAGGGAGGACCGACCACCATCTATTACCCCGGAAGAATATTTTTTTTATTTTTTATTAACTGAAGATATTTGTTTTAGCTCATAAAATTCATACAAATTACTACCGGTCAGAATATAATTTACATTGCTGAATTTAGAATTTGATGATCATTTTGAATATAAACATCATATTTTGCATTAGACATACAAATTTTAGATAAAATGTTTTCTAGTAATTATGTTATCTTTTGTGCAAAATATATGACATTTATATTCAAAATATTCCTGGTCTTACAAGGAATCCAGCAATGTCAATTATATTATCCTAACTTTAATCTGAGGTATTATTTAATACAAAATGTTAAAATTTATTTTTTCACCCATTCTTTCCGGTGGGGGAGGGTTGGGACTGACCGCGTGGTTGGAAGAGGGGAGGCAAGGTGGGTACTTTGATTGACAGATAGTGTCCTGAAGAAATTTTTTTTTATTAACTGAAGATATTTTTTTTAGCTCATAAAATTCATACAAATTACCCGCCAGAATATAATTTACATTGCTGAATTCTTATAATTTGGTGATCATTTTGAATATAAACATCATAGATTTTGCATTAGACATACAAATATAAATGTTTAATCTGAGTAAATATGTTATCTTTTTGAAAAATATATGACATTTATATTCAAAATATTCCTGGTCTTACAAGGAATCCAGCAATGTCAATTATATTATCCTAACTTTAGTTTGAGGTATTATTTATTACTATACCTGGTTTTCCAAAATTTCAGAGAGGGAAGAGCCAGCAGTGTAGTGTGAGAAGAGGGGAGGAGTTGAGTCCATTATTTGAATGGACATTAACTTGGCGACTGTATTTTCTATTTCTCTTAAGTATTAATTGTGTGCATGTACCATCATAAAATTAAGATGTTTTTACTACAACATAGTTATGTGTCTTCAAAAAGTGGAGTTTGGGGTCGGGCTGGTTTCTATTGGAATTAATCCCATATGTTTTGTTATACTACTTAACGCTGACCCTCTGGGTTCTATTGACTGCCATAAGTATAAGGTTACAACTGTATATAAATTTATTTGCTTGTATTTGAGGTTAGAGAAAATACTGTAAATTCATCAAGTCTTAGTTTAATTGGCACACGTCTTACATTGTCGGGCTCTAAAAATGTCTGTGGTTCTTGATACAATATCAATTGCAGTTTGTCTTTAATAAAGCATTAGTACTGTAATAAACTAGTAAATACTTGACAAATTATTACTAATAAATTATTGATGGCTGGCAGGACACAGTTTGTGTTAGTTGTGGTTCCTACCACTTGGTGACCACCAAGAGTTGGCATTTTTTATTCTTTATATCGTACTAAATTGACTTTGGTCGTATATATGACTAGTATTCAATCTTTGTAAATAGAATATACTCCATTATGTGAAGGCAGAATTATATGAAATGTTAATAAAACATGATAAAACTTCATATTAATCTTTCAAAATATCTTCATATATAAATTTAAAATTTTATACATCAGTATGCATTGCATTCTCAGTATAAAAACTAAATATTAACAAAATATAACATAATGACGCATAAATTCCATTCATTATTTTACTTACAAATGGTCTGGTCAGTGAATGAAAGTAAGTTTTAAATGTGTAAGTAGGCAAATCCATTTACTGTATTTGAAAAACATCCTAAAACACACAGACACATATATATATATATATATATATATATATATATATATATATATATATATATATATATATATATATTTTTTTTTTGCCATTACCATTATTTGTTATTTGTTTAAAGAACAATTGATAGTAGGCATACACACCCTTCTCATACATCCATACATATATATATACTGTACAAGCACAGAAGCAATCGTCCCTCACTAATTAAGTGCCATTATGAGTAACTTCAACTGAATGAGTAAATTTTTCATGGCTACTAAATAATTTTACATGATAATAAATTATAAATAATGATTGCATAGTGCTACACAGAACAAATACCGTAGTTTGTCATAAGCAAACTGATTTGTATCCTATGATAATGTGATAATTGGAAATTAATAGTAGGCGAAGAGATAATGCCAAAGCTTCCAAGTATAAGTTAAATTATGCTTTCCATTCTGGGCTTTGTGCAATATGAAGGAGTGCACAAACATACCAATTCATGTACAGTATCTACCCTGTCTAAACAGTAAGTGACCTGAAACTAAAGCAGCCCATTGCTCCATTTGCACTTATATTGCCTTTTTTGTTTGAGGTAAAAAACAAACAAACAAATAAATAAAAAAGGCTGATCTTTGAGTTAGAGGCGCCATACACACACACACACACACACACACACAAACCAGTTTATCACATCTCTGACACATACAGTTCTGTAAATTTCTCTTCCATCCAGATCATGCAATAAAATAATCGTACTGTGAGTGTGTGTGTATCCTTCATAATCACCTTTAAATAATAATAATAATAATAACAGTAATAAACAAATTCATGCTGGTGGGTCTTGGGAAAGTGAAAAAAAATATGTACGGCATGTGAGGGACGACAGAACCTGTGTGCGTGAGTGTGTACATTACATGTGTATGTGTTTTCCGTGAAATCTTCTGTTAAAAAGCAAAATTTCTAACCAAAATTATGACCAACAGCATGGAACTTTCAAGTTAAGGATACTGACTCCACTGGGTTTGTTTATGACTAAGTAATATCTTTCATTTACAATGTTGATGTAGCTACTACAGGAACCAACTCTATGCCCATACAAGCTGAACATGCTCTTTAAAACATACAGTAGATCATAATTCATGAGAGATTATCTTCCAAATTTCTAAATCTGATTACAAGTTTATATGGTAGCCATACAGCATGAATTAAGGCCAAATGATGCTCAGAGCAAGTTCTCTTGCAATTCTCTTGGGGAGTGCACAGGAGACTCAGCATGGAAATTTTGTGGGTGAAAGAACCTCAGTGTCCTCTTAATGGAAATATTTTGGAATGCATAATGATGATATATGACATGCTAATAGGAGTATCTTTATAAACTCGCACTCTTTATTGTCATGAGGTGCAGACAAAATATTCTTTAATGTAATTATACTTCTTTGGCCTCATCAATTCTGCAGTTGGAGGCAAAACATTAACAGAAGACAGTGAAGGTGGGAGTGGGTGGGATGGTTTCCTTCAGTTGGTGAATGAGGGGCAGAGCCCATGTTGGAGTGCCAAAGGCGCTGCTTTCTAGGCTGAATAGAGTATACATTTCCTGGCTCAAATTTTATATTACAGTACTGAAAAGATATTGATTTGAAGAATGTCCAAGATTGAGAAGAACGCTCAATTTGGAAGGTAAATTACAATATTGCTGGTTGCCAGCTTAATTTTGATAAAGCTGCCTCAAGTTTCTGAAACAAAAATAATTCAATGGGATTAACGAATATCACCTTTCTTTCAAATTCTATTTAGAATTGGACTTGGAATAATTGTCAAATTAGGATTTCAGTTAGTTACTCAAGTACATATTGTTTTAATTAAGTAATCTGCCTTTACTATGAAAGGGTTAAAATAATAAAAAGTTAATAAAGAATAATTAAGATTTCAAAATGTGGATCCTCTGAATAAATACTATGAATTCTTATGTAACTACATACTGTAACAGCTTTGGAAAGTGAGATTACAGGAGTTCATTTGAGGAAGTTACTGCAAGTACCAGGAGGACTAAACGGAGGCTGTGTAACAAAAAAGGAAATGATTTTAAAGATTGGTGCCAATGTAAACCTATGTACCAAATACTACACAACTTTTGTTATATTTGGACAAGATTATGCATGAGCTGCCATACTGTTATAATGTGAAAACAGCTTCTTTAGTGTGCTATTGTAATTACAAATTATTTGGTACTACTGTAACTAAATTTCAGTGAAAGGCTCAAATGTCTATTAATACTATTAGCCAAATGATGATTATCCATAAATCAACTCTTGGATCTGTTAAAGTTTAATAGTGAGCCGTTGTTACTATTTCAATAACCTGCATCCCAATATTTTATGATGTACAGTTGCCAACAGTTGTATTCCACCCCTTGGTGGCCTTTCCAAACATTATGGCAACATCAAAATCTTATGAATGAATCGGTAATAAGAGGAGAGCAGTTGCTAACAACTGCTCTCCTCGCTATTCTTTCATAAAGTGATTTCGACATTAACACATACTGTATTCAGAAAGGTCACGAGGGTGGAACACTATACCCATGGGCAACCTTGTACCCAGTACTCTGCTGTTTGGCTCATTTCATTTGCTTTATCACTTGTTTCCACTTTATTATCTGTACAGTATATCCTAAATTTGTTTTATAAAAATCATGGAATGCATACTGATATATTATAACTAAACACCATTTCTGAGTTTTCCATTATTTTCTAAATGACCATTTTTTCTCTCTTTTTTGTTATTTATGTAAATGTTGTCAAAACGTTGGGATGCAGTAAGCACTAAGATGCTGTACTTCTCTATCTTAACCATCCAACTTAACCCCTTCACTAAATCACCTAACACATGTGGAAAGAACCACATATGATAAATCAGTTTACACTTTTATTTTTCATCCTGTAATATATAAATACAATATATATGGTTTTCACACTAAATTATAACAATTTTGAACACTTTTTAACATTATTACTTAACAAATACTCTTCCAACATGTCTTCCAGTCTACTGTATAACAATGAGTTTAGCAGATAAAACAATAAATATCTAAAAGCAATATAAATTCATAGTTCTTCTCACCTGAAAGGGACGAACACTGGAATCCACATCCAGTAAATTTTAGATTAGTCATTATATATATTAGTATTGGCAAGAAGCCATTATCACTATCAGTCACCAGTGTCGGGCACAAATTCCTCATCACTCCTGTCATAAATGGACTCCATTATGCTATGAAGCCATAAAAATTAAAAGAAAAGGGCAACACATGCTCACATTTACACCAACTGGACAACCAAATGCTGGGATGGGGTAAACTGCAGGTATGGAGGGATAAGACATCTGATTGGCTGGGGACAAAGAGCTGTATAACTTAAATTTTGCCATTACCACATCCTTGAATGTCACCAAATTCCTCTGGACTGTATCCAATGGAAGTTCCAAGCCAAGAAAACTATGCGAGTTCAACTACATCATTGAATATTTCTATGGACATTTTGAAGTCCGAAGTGTAAAAAGCAGTGAAGGGGTTAATATGGATTGAAGTTGATTAAGGTTATTGAAGTAAATGAATGTGAACTCAAAATATTAGCAATCCACCTACCTTTACTGGTATGAAGGTAGATTATCATTAGAATGCATATTATTATTCAAAGTACCAACCATCATCTGTTGTACCAGATTGATCATAAATGTAGAATAGCTTTTTTAGGGGCTCTTGAATACCTCCTTCATGAGTTGTGACAAACCTGTAGATGGCATGACCTGACTTTTCATATCCTATAAATAAAATCCCCAGGGAAGTATTTTAATAAGACTAATAACATTCTGCATTGTAGGTGTTCCTAATAAAATGTCTTTTGCTTTCCACTGAAAATATTAACTTGTCAGGAAGAATACCTAAAAGCCTAATTATGACATCTGAGATACTGATAACTGTAATGGTGACAGTGTTATCTACAGTACACAAATTAATATTCCCCAAATCTATACTGGTTTACACAAAGTATCTATTAGGATTTAAAATCAGTTAAATTCTTTTCTTTATATTTGTTAGATGTTTACCCAATAACAGCTTTATTATAAATTCATTTGAAATGAGTTTTTTTTTTTAGATATATATAACATCTTAGTATAATGAGGTCCAGAAATACATCAAATAACACCTTATATGATCATCTACATCCTGGTGGCTTGTATTTCTTTAGTTTACTCACTGGGCACTCTCCTTGTCACTAAAACTCATGGAATAATATATCAGTTTACTGACTGTCCATACTTAAGCATATAATAGCCTAAATTTGTTTGCATCTAATAGAACTGGCATTGTATCTTAGTTAGCCACGTCACCTTGACAACTACATTATCTTAAGTTTGGTTACAAATTATATTTTGCATAGTTTAACTTACAAAAACTTGACTATACTGTATATCAGTGACACTTTGAAAGTTCTGTGAAATAAATAAATATATGCTGATTCTAAAGTGTGAAATAGGGGCTTTAAGAATCACAAACTCAACAAATGCTTGAGCACACAAAATAATGTGGAGCAGTAAACAAGACAACTCCACTGACTGGTATGTTAAGTTCCCAACAAACACCTAAACCAAATGTGTCTAGAAGGTTGTTGAACGTGGGCAAAGCTGATGTCAACATGAAAAAGCCCAAAAGGTCACTAGTGACTTATCTCTATGTCAATGTAACAAAAGTTGACAGGACATAGACAAGTAAATACACAGATAATGTTGTGTTTGATAACAATACTGAGTTTAATCATTCTGTAGGCAGTTTAGTCAGCAGATATTACAGGATATTGATTAGGAATGACTAGAGACTTGATAATATGTAACTATAGTGCAGGATAACATTTCTTGTAAAATCTCAACATTTTCATTTATGCGACAAAAGGAATGTATATTCCTGTATGTTGTAAATGCACAATTGACAGTACCTTATGCAACAAAATCAGGACAAGACTAACATGACTAGCAGGATATGGAATGACCAGAGATAAAACAAGTGAACAGTCTTTGCATCAATTCATGGCAGTCTGGGCTATGGCAACATTCACTTTGAATCACCAAAATAATAATTGGCCTGGTGAGCCTAAAGCGCTATATACATGATATGTACAACACAACCATACCTCCGAGCACCCGCTTTACACTATCGAATTCTAAGTTTCAGCCGATAAATTCGGGACACACGGACCAGACAGTCCCAGGAACACTGTATCAGGCGCTTCACATCCCCTAGGACCACCGCTACACTGACCCACGACTTGAGGAAGACTAACGCTTGACAGGCAGAGGCAGGCGAGGCTACAGCTGAGGCGGACTAGGGTACAGCAGACCTCACTGTGGGATCTACAACTTGCAATAGCTGCTGCTGCTGCTGCTGCTGCTGCTGCGGAGGGCATGGGGGAATACAACTTGTCAATAAGAGTTGCATGAAAGAAGTAGCTAAGGAGCAGCTACGAGAATGGGACAGTCACCCCTTGCTGATGCCTCACCATTTGTAGATGACAAAGATGGGACTTCTCTTCTTATTAACTGGTTACTATTCCTGCCTATGGGCATTCCAACTCCCAACAACCAGCTAGGTCGTGATTAGATCCTCTGTATGGTGATATTCCTCATAAAGCCTGCATAAAGTGAGCAGAAGGCAAGGATACATCAGATATCTCCTGCTGCCGAATGAGTCAGTGGTGTGGCGGGCAAGGCCAGCCTCAGGTAGGTGATGTGGCTTTGGGGATTAAACTGAGACACATTTTATCTTGTGCCCTATTTAACTTATGGCCCTCTTTTCTCTGCCTCTCTCGGTGCTCCCTGAAAAATTGTGCTTCGAGATCGGATCCATGAGATGGGATTTCGATATACTTGTCTATAGTGCCAAGTATCTGGCACCCATAAGTCTTGCAATGTCACTATCACTAGTTGTCCCCAGTGGAAATGTCTGAGGCACATCATGGGGCAGGGGAGTACTACCCACAGGTTTTGGTGCCCACCACCAAGGGGCATGGTGAGGGCAGGTCTGGTGGGACGACGGGTCTGGGCAAAACTGGGCTGGTGCAGGTGGTTCCTGGCGGACTTCCTTTGGCCTTCTTGGGGGTGATGGGTGCCACCCATACCTGTGGCAATTTCAGTAATAGCCGCCACAGAGCTGTGAAACAGCGAAGGGAGAGCTATAAAGCACATTAGCACCCCCAACAGTAGAAGGTGGAGTGTTCCCAACCCACGAAGCACCATGGAGGATAACTGGAAGGGCAGTCCAGTACCCATCACCCACACAGCTGCTGGGTAACGACAACACACCTGTCCACCCTGAAGTATAACATAAAAGCATTACTTAAATGTTAATTCAACTTATATCACTTAACAAAGTAAAATATATAATCAAAACAGTAGGTTAACTTGTGAATTGGTTTGGTAATAGTAATGTCTTATACTATGTGGTCCTTTTACTCATGAACTGATAAATCAATGTGAAATACTTTGATACTGTACTAACAAAAACATCTGGCATAGCTGAGCTGGCAGGCAGTGCAAAGGCAAACATGCAGCGTGGAAAACAGATTACGGTAAGTAATATAGGAATACTGCATCCATGCAATCTTGGAGAGAGCAAACACTTAAGAAACCTTAACACTGATTATCTAAATATTTCATTCAAAAACTATATACTGTACATAGTTGCAGTATCCTTTACTGAGAAATGTAGTGATAGAGCAATAATGAATTTTGTCAAGGACATTCAAGGGAGCACACAGTGTGTGAATCTTGGTAAACATACAAGGTTTATACCTGTATTTGCTTTTACATCATAAATGCAAGAAGTCCCTTGTTAGATTTGAAGTCACTACCTACTGACACGTAAGATCTGAAAAATCATTTCAAGAATGAGTGAAGTTTTGAATAAAAGATGGTTCAAAGGATGTCTCCAAAAGATAGATGTCTGCTAAGTAGTAATGCCAGAAGTACCTGTGAAAATATAGGAAGAGCTGTCTTGGGAATGCTAGCATTTTCATTTCACAATAAAATTAAATATAACCATAATTTAAAAAAGGTTATATATGCTAATGAAATTAAAAATGTAATAGCAAAACCTGGCAATGGTATCACTTCTCAGAATGTTCTACAGTGGGCTCTTAGTGAGATTAAAAGAAGAAAAAAGCAATGTGTTGAAGCAGCTGCCTTATGCGTGAACAAAGATCTTTCAACCAACATGTGTATGGGGATACAGATTTCATTAAGTACCGGTATTTGTTTAGATTAACTTGTCTGTAGACTATTATAGAGGTATTCTTTACATATAAAAGATACCTTTAACTTCATATAATGTGAAGTTTACATCCGACTTTCTTAAAAAAATAAAAAATAAAAATAAAAATAAATGGCTATAAATTCAGGAAAGTACCCAACATAGTCTTACAGTATTTTCAAGAAATTCTTGGATAACAAGCAATCTCTAATGCTACAGAAATGTCCACAAAGTGTCTCTTAACACCATTTAAGGAATATGAGCACCACCTGATTAATATTAAAATCAATCCATTCATTATCGGTTTCATGCTTTGCCCTGTATATCTTCAAAATATTCAACATGAGAAAGAATAAGCAAGTGTTATCAATGGTCACACACACACACACAAATCAATTAAAGTGATGCCTTCTACTCCAGTCATTTCACCTCAAGTCTGCTAATTTCTAGTTTTCAGGTTAGTCAGTTTAAAGTCTAGTACAGTACAGTGGTTAAGCTGTAGTGACAACAAATTCATTTCATATAGAAATGATACCAAAATCTCACAAAAAATTTTGAATTCAGTTCCTATGTTAAAGGATGAAGATTATCAGAGTACAAGTACTGTACTTAGACTTATTTGAATTATTCCCATTTGTATACTGTACTGTATAAATTGTACTCGAATAATTAGAGTTTTTATGATCAAATTTGTATGCAAAATGTGGGGATCAAACTATATCCTGTATGCATAATGTTTTTCTGAGTTAAAATTCATGCATTTTTATGGGTCACTTACGGTGATGATAGCTACCGGGACAGTCATGCTCCTTAACCTGGGCTTGCCTACCATACTCCTCGATTCTTTCTTTATGTTCCTATATGAAGAGTAGAACCTCATTCACTATATATGCTGCTTCAAATCTAAAAATACCTGATACAATGAAGATTTCCAGATAATTTTCTTTTCATTTGCTGCTGGTGGCATTGTTGCCAAGTTAAACTTCGTCACTGTACAGACACTCCATGGGTTACAGAACACTTGGTTTATGAAAATTCAAGGATACAGAATGCTTCTCATAAGTCACAAATATTTTTGGTTGCACAAGTGTTTGTTATTAGGAAGGTAACTAGTACGACATAACACTATTTGGGGAGGATTATCGTGAAGCGGCCGACACATCTCCTTGTGAGACGCCATTTGTGACTCAGTACAGTGTACAGTACATATTTACCTTATGGAAAGGTCATTTTGGTTTACAGAAAATTTGGCTTACAGATAGGGTCAGGAACTTTTCAGTAAACCAGAGTGTCTGTAGTCAGATCCCCTAGCCCATTCACTACCAGGCTGAGCTGTGAGCTGTATTATGGTTATAATTTCGGGTAGATATATTTAACTTTCTTCACTTTTTTCTTTTTTTTTTACTCAGTTACATGCATACACAGCCATACATACAGAATGTGAAAAAATACGATACTCATTAAAAACAATATTTATCCTTCACTTTCTGCAGCTGCTCTATGCTGTTCAATTAGCTCTTTCTCTCTTTTTTCTTATTACCCAATCTTATTAGTTTTCACTATACTACACTGTACAGTATTAAAGAAGACACAATAGATTCTGTAGGTCTGACAGCCTGGTAGGTGTGGTATGGATACAACACACTATAGGTTAAGCCTTTTCTTTGTACCCATTCACAACTGGGTGGACTTGCAGCAATAAATATGATTGAATAACAATGAATTAAGTGTGTGTGTACATTTGCTCTTGATTCTGACCAACCAACATTATGGCGGGAAAAGACTAAAAGAGTGTAAGGCAAAATCATATCATCTAATAATTCACACATCCACACTATCAATGCCTAAATTACTCAAAAGAATTGGAGTATTTTAAAAGTTTTCCCTTCAGAACACTAACATTATGAACCCAAGGTCACTACAATATATACAGTACAGTATATTAAATGTATCACACAGCTGTACAGTACAGTACTATACATAGCTAAACTGATGTGTGGTACAGTATCACACTAAGTGCAGTGCACTGTCAATCATGTATTACATGTGTAGTCCACTATTACACATGATGCACTCATTTATTCCTAGTACGTACAGGTATATCCCAAATGTTCAAACTTTTGAGTTCAACCTTTTCTGTTAACAATATTCACGTTCCTGCTCTATACTCAAAACACCCACATTGTGCTTTTATTTCCAATCTAATCAACATCCTTCATAATTCTCTCATTTTAGTTACTGAAACTCATTTTGATATAGAATTCCCTATTACAATACTGTAACATAATTATTATATTATATACTGCACAGAAAATCCAAACTCCCATCTGCTTCTATTACTCATTTAAATCCATATCTCTGCTTACACAGCCACTGCAAATTTTTCTCTGTACTCCATCAATACAGTAATGTTCAGTACTGTATTGTAAAGCATCCAGTACCTTCTTGTCCCTACATTCCACTGGGTGCTAGTATTTCTGATAGAAGTCTTCCTTATAAGTCAATCAAAACAATCTGTAATATACTGTTTACACTGGGAATGCCCATGAAGATTTTTACTAAAAACACTACTCCCATAAACAACCCCCATGGTCTGGTCCTTGAAACACATGCAGTCTAATTACTGAACGCATTCTATAATCTTAATAAAATTTTAATTGTATCTGCTAACTCTCCCTCTATCATTCCTGTAAATCTGAGATATTCTATTAATATACCGGTATTACTAAGTTTACCCCTTTAAATACTGTATTAACTGTTGGACTCTCAACTTTCCTCTACCCAGCCATTATTTCATTGTCTAATTCTCCTTCACCAAAAACCATTTCAGTTTTACACATTACGTAACTACATTAATGTTATCATTGAACAGTTTAAATAACCCTGAAATTTGCAGAACATATAATCCTCAATACAATATAGTGCAGTTTATCCGTACTGCTCTCCTTCTTCTCCATTCATTTTTCAGTGTAACAACAACAAATGTGAGTCAACTAGAGTACAGTATAGTAAATCGATATGGTAAGACATTACTTCATAAAAATGCTTGGGTATCAAATAAAGCTCAAAATATTTTCCTCCATACCATTTCACACTCTGTGATAGGTGTCATGCCTTGTGCTTTGTCACTATGTACTTTATGCAAAAAAGTAAAAATCCTAAACTGTATTTATACTGTAATTACAGTTAAATATTTCAATTTATCAAAGTACATTACTATAGTATAAAATTAATATTTTCAATAGAAATAAAAACATGCTCTGCTTTAAGCTATGTGTGCATTAATATATATTGTATAGGTCCTTACATCTAAAATGAAAAGCCAAGATGGGTGTGTGTGGGTGCTGAACATCGCATCATGCCATTAGTAAAATGTTTGTTAAATACTGTATGTACTCATGAAAAAGTATCCAGGTACTGTACATTTTCTCTATCAAAGTTGCCTAATGTATGTACACATGTGACTGAACACTACTGTGAAGAAATAGCTGCACTCAACAATTCCCTGAGAGCAAGAAGACTGTCTACATATGGCCCGTGCATATCCCAGACAAGATATAGAAGTAGGCTGCAGGACCCAAACATTGATGGTGGAGAGAAACTGAGGAGTGAAGAGACTACCCGGACGCTAGAGCCACTAGCCCGCCCCAAACAAGCAACGCCTGTGCAACAAGAGGCCACAACTTGATTACCGTGTACACGGACCGCGACACCCGACCTTCACCCTCCCAGCAGCACGCATCTGTAATATCATAGTCTCTGAGTTACCAAGTCATACAAAAATATAAAAGGCCAATGAACTGATACTCCTTCTTTCAGCAGTTCAACATGTTACACTGTAAATCTGTTTCACTATACAGTACAGTATACAGGGACCACTGTACTCTAGTGATTAAAACCTGTCATTACTACAGCATTTTTCCTGTAAATTTAAATTACAGTACAATAATTAATATATTAACAGAAATGTTTAAATATTTTAATGAACTTTTCCTGGAAAGCGAATATTATTAGTTTACATCAAATTCAGTATAAACAGAACAAACATGCAAGATGAAAATATTAAACAAATCTTGAATTTCATTAAGTACAGGCAACTGTCACTTCACTGAGCTGTACTCCATTGATACATCTTTATAAAACAATAAGTAACATAATTATTAAGAAAAAAAGGTATACAAGACTATAAGACCTTTATATTGTCGCTGGTGTGAATTACCTAAGTGAGTACTGGTGCTTTCAGAAGACAACTAAACCACTGAGCCCCTACTTGGGAATATACTTTGGCAGCAATTTTCTTGCATTTAAATTTCATCTTTGATGTTTGAATTTTTTTGTTCAATTCTTTAAACATTACAATATTCATCCCTATTTTCAATTTTATTTTTATTTGTACAGTTCAAATAATAAAAGTGACTGGCATTATTTTAAAAAAATTCTAACTTTCATACATTAAATGAGATAATGTTATGAAAGAATCCAGATTATTTTTGGGTTATTGATATAAAAACACTTGACCACTTAATGTTCACCAATAAACTGTGATGCATCCAGATAAAGTAAACTGTGCTGTACTGTGTTAATTATGAAATTAAAGCTGTAATAAAAGTTGAATCAAATGACCACAGAACTACTGAGTCCTTTAAATTTGTGTTTACGTTTGACTATACTCTTATATTTACTTTTATCCTCTTCACCAGTGATTGGCTCGTTAGCAACTTGGGCGTCAGTCACATCTTTAATAGGTACTGTTAGCAAGTAGTGGATCCTGAATGTATCTGAACCTACTCCAGTGTTGGTCAAGTCTGGTCTTGAAGGAGCTCACACTTGGTGCCATCACAACACACTCTGGCTGGTTGTTCCAAGAGTTCACAATTCTCACCCAAAACGTTCCCTCACGGTTTTCTGGAATTGTGGTTCTTCAACCTTGAGCTGTGCTCCTTGTGGGGCAGTTGTCTGCTAACTCCAGGTATGGCACACTCATTGAGTAGTGCTCGAGATGTTTATACACCTCAATTAGGTCACCCCTTGCCTGTCTAGTATATAGGCAGTTATAGGCACTCTAATCTCTCTGGATAACTGAGGTGCCAAAGAGCAGGCATCAATCTGGTGGCCCTCCTTTAGGACATTTCAATCAACTGACAGTCCCTAGCATATCTTGGGGACAAGAGGGTGACGTATTCCAGGCTGGGAAGCACCTCACTCTTGAAGATCGTTACGAGGATGGACCATCTAAATATCTGAATGACCTACTAGTTTAGTTGCTTGAGTCACCTTCTTCTCATAACGGCCCGAACTTCAGTTCATTATCAACATACACACCAGGTCCTTTTCGTGATCAATCTCTATTAATGGTTTCTTCTGTCCGTTGGGACATATGATACACCTCCTTACCATTGGAATGTCCTAGGTGCATCCTCTTATACTTCGTGACATTGAATCTTACAGCCTTACCAATCTTGAAACTCACAGAAATCTCTCTGCAGCTCTTCACAGTCTGTTTGGTTCTTAATTTCCTGAATAACTTGGTATCGTCTGCAAACATTTGCATGGAGGATCGCATAGCTTATGACCATATTTTATGAAACAACAAGAAAACAATGGGCCCAATATACTGCCTTGTGGTACTCGCCATCATAGTAATAACATGATGATTTCGTACCATTAAGCACCACACACTGCCTGCAATCATGTCGAGAGTCTAAAATCTCGCTAGGACACTTCCTGAATCCCACCTTCCAGTTTAATTCTCAGTCTTTCATGGGTACGCTGTTAAAAGTTAGTAAAATCTAGGTATACAGTGTATTATCGATATTACCACCCTGTTCCAAATTTGGGTCTAAACATCCAGTACCTGAGTAATTGTGTTAAGCAGGAGCATCCCTGCATAAAATAGTGTTGGCAGTCCTTTACAAGGTTGATGGGGAAGAGAAGAACTGAGGTAGTAGAAATAACTATGAGGAGTCATTAGGTCTGGCTGAGAGAAACAGAAATTAAGTACTGTACCTGGACAGTAATATTGTACTGTATACAGTTTGGGTGTACAGCTTATTCCTATTAATTGATTAAAGATCAAAGCCTTCAACTTGTGCAAAATTTACCACCCACTGAGGTAGCCATGCTGAGGAAGGAGGATCCTCCATTGTTCTTGATAATTTTGTCGAGGGCTATTTTGAAGCCCAGTATGGTTTGTGATTCCACAGTTTGGGCTTGTAGATCATTCTATAGGTCTACCACCTTCTGTTAGAAGAAGTATTTCATTATGCTCATTCTGCATGGTAACTTGGGGAGCTTGTAGTCGTCCCCTCATGTTGGGGATGCATGACATCACAAAGTGACTCGGTTCACGTTTTCCATTCCCCAAGGATTTTGAAAGTTTCAATGAGATTTGACCTAATTTGCCTTGTCTGAAGGGTTATTAGTCCTAAAGCCCTCAGTCTACTTGGATAATCGAGATGACATAGTTCCAGAATCATCTTAAGGAAGTTAGGTTTTCTGGAGGTAGAGTTCCATGCCTGTGTACATTAATCCAGACTGATGTTACAGTATGGGCACTAATTGTACAATTGAAGGAACATTTTCCCATCTTTGTATTCTAAGGTAAGCTTTATAATTCTCGAATATCAGTTAGCTTTTTCTCATTGTAGGCCCCACTTCTTGTGCCACCATCAGTGAATGGTCTATCTCAAAATCTTGATCTTTCTCCTTATTGACAGTATCCAGGAATGTGTTATTAAGAAAATAGTTGTGATTAGGGTTGTTGTATCCTACAAGTAGAGTCTTGCATTTTTAACGTTAAAGAGCATTTACCTATCTCGAGACTATTTGAACATCTCGTAGGTCTTTATGCATTTTTGTGACATTGTCTTGATTTACTACTTTAATAATTATCTTTGTGTCATCTGCAAACTTGACAATGTGGCTTGATGTTTTCATCTGTCATTTATGTAGATCATAAACAGGGTAGGTCCAAGGATAGAGCCTTATGGTGCCAACATTTCTACAAATCCAAACTTCTATTTCCTCTCTGTGAGCAGATTTATTAAAATTGCCTGTGCAGTACTTCAGATAAATGAAAGTTGCTTGTACTTCAAATAAATGAACATTGCTTGTAGTTCAGATATATGAAATAAGTCTGTACATTGCACTGTACTTTGATCAATAAAAGTTGCCTGTAATTCAGCATAAGCACATCACTCACAGATCATCCCAGTTGTTATGCAACTGTCAGTTGATCCACTTCACTGTCAAAATTAAATAAATATTTGGTCATAATGTACAGTATTGTATTAGTATGTTATAAAAATATGAAGGACTTTAATCACCAAACACTACATCATCTGTAAGATTACTTTGTCATTACTACATCAACCAGTTAATAACCCTTCAAATGGCAACCATCATTGGTAGAAGTTAGCTACTGTATAGGAAAGTGGCCATCATTGGAAGACGTTAGCTATAGGAAAGTGGCCATCATTTGTGGGAGTTTCAAGTTTTTACACTTCATTTGAGTAATTGGTTCATGCATAGCCAATAGATATCCTTGACACCACCCCTATACTGTACCATGCCCCAGGGTATCAATAGTGACTCAGGCAGAAAGAGGCTCTTTGACATCTTGTGCTGGTAAAGGCCCAAGACCTATTTTGTTTGATAGTAGTGATGATGATAATAAAGAATAGAGAATACAAAGAGGCAGAGGAAAAAATTAAAGGAAAGGCAGGAGACAGGAAGTGTATACAGCACAGTATTTGGATACTTTTACATACTTTTGCATTAATAATAATGAAATGTGCATATGGGTAGGGGGATCCTTAGCCACCATTTAAGGGTTAATAACTAAACTTAAGAACACCAGAAAATACAGACTGCATGTGAAGTTTTAATTTAATAAAAAAATATATCATTATATTTAGTCATAGGTAAGTAACCTGATTTTATATTGTATCCTACAATCGTTATGTGCAACCACGTATTAAACTACAGTACAGTACAATTGCCATTTTTAATGGTCATCTGGATTCTTGCTACAAAATCAGCAGGACTGTAGTAGTGGAGGCAGTTGTTCAGGATCTTAATCTGATAATTCTTTAAAAGATATACAGTACAATACTGTAGTATTAAACTGTAATGCAACTAATATTGCGGGTACAGAACACATACAGCTGTTAACATAATTCTTATTAATGTCTTATATCACCTCTGCTCCACGTGAATAATAATAAGAACCTGGAAAGAAAGAAGACTTGGTGATTAATCACTGCATTGTAGTAAGTCACTGTAGACGTGACTAACAAGTCTCATTTAGTCTGGCTGCCAGAGACTAAATCATCAATAAAATACCTGTTTATAATATGTGTCACAATGAAGTACAATCATTGTTAGGTTTTTAAAGTATATCCAAGCAGACATAACAAAAATACATTATGAAAAATTAATAAAACGATATTTTTTACTGTTTAGTACAGTACATATTTGAAATTCATGTGTAAAGTACAGTACTATACTGTACTGTACTGTACATGATTAGGATGGGTAAGTACAGTACACTATTTCATTGAGAGTGAGGAGGCAGTAAGCACATGGAGCAACTACTTATTTCAAAACTTTATGGTAAACTAGGTTTTAGGTCACTACATATGACTAAAACAATATTGTTATAATTACTACAGTACAGTATTATGATATAAAAAAACTATAGTGAGATACAGTAATTCATCTGTTTAAAAGACAATATAACCAAATCCTGCACTGTATTGTATACATTAATTATCAGATCAAGCCAACATAAGTTATTTTAGTTAATCTAACTACACTTTTAAATATTCAAAATACCAATACAGTACATACAACACAATAAGTCTACAAACTTCCAACAGACAAATACATATGCGACCATCTCTGGGACCTTCCAACCAAGGTGTCTAGGAATTCACTTTTTTTATATAGTACAGTACAAGTATTCTGTTTTGATATGATAGCAAAATTTTGAAAGAATTTTACTCAATTTAAATTCACCCAAAGTTTAATGGTTTTATTTTCAGGAAAATTAAGTTGTCATTCAAAAAATTTGAGAAATTTAACCTCTAATGTTTTCCTTCACCCAACTTGTTTTTGTTGCATGAATTTCATGCACCAAATACTATAGTACATTAAAATGAAGCTTTTAATCTTGGTTTCACTATAATGCACTGTATACTACATGTATAAGAAAATTAACTGAAAGTTAATCCATGTTCCCAATTCACGCTGCTGACCAGAGACTATAAAAGGAATTCAAGTAAAGAATTAGGTACAGTATAGGAGTAATGTGGGATAACTGCCATCATAACCCAGATCAATCCTTGTATCTGAGGCAAGCAATGGCTATCAAGCACCATTATGCATCTGAAACATACGAGATAGCTAAAGTTTGTGCGCTTAGTTCACTTTTACAATCTGTAGTTAGTACATTAAACACAGCTAATAAATAATTACCATAGATACAATAAACTACTTCATTAAAAAAAAAAGTGTTTAAATGCATTTAGAGCATTTATGCCTCTTGAGCAGCCTGAAGTCTTGGTGGACTCTGGACTCCGACATTATTTTACTCACCTTGGTACTGTATTGGGAGGTGAACTTTTTCTGGCTCACCAGCAATTAAAAAAATGAAGGCCTGCAAAAACTTTTTGTCATAAAAACATATTTTCCATCATTTTCATAAGTACAGTATGTTCAATACTATGTACAGTCGTTCAAACCTCTTGGAAAATAATAACCTCTAGCATGTTGTAGTGTACAAACTTGGCCAAGAGCCAATTTTAACACAGTTTTTGCTGCATTTAACAATAATACTGTAATAAAGAATGTTTTAAATATGAGAAATTAAATTTTTTTAATACTAATAGATATGGACTGAATTTTTCTTTCCCATGGAAAACTGGAAAAATCTGATACTCTGAATTTCAACTGGCATTGTTGTAATACTGTTTGTACAGTTCGTACTAGTTAACACAAGTTTGGCCAGGTTATACCAGAGACAGTCACATATATCACTAAGTCAAATATTATCATCTCCAAGATCTTACACAACTATTTATTTATTTATTTATATATATATATATATATATATATATATATATATATATATATATATATATATATATATATATATATATATATATATATATATATATATATATATATATATATATATATATATATATATATATATATATATATATATATATATACTGTATAGTGAAAGACTTGCACATCTTATTAATGTTAAGCTTCAAGGAGACTCACCTGACACCTGCAGGTAGTGCAGTCATCATTCAATGCTGCCCACTCAGCACCAGGGGGTATGTGGCACCCAGATAATGGCAACCTGGGGGTAGAGGTATCCGCAAGGCCTGTACCTATACTCTCATACATCTGCCCGAGGCCATACAGGGATCATCGGGGCAACGGCACAACAGTCACCAGGCACCCGTTCAGGATGAGCAATGCACTGGTGGACATTCTAAAGGCCAGCAATCTATTTCTCCATACTGGTGATACAGACAAGAAATTCCAATGTAAGCAAGACAAAAACAGTAGTGTTACATTACATTTTGTTCATAATACATGTATGAATTACATTTGCTTTCAGTAATTTCCATTAATAGTAAGGCCCATAATAACAGTGTATAGAAGGAGAGATAATTCTATTTGATGAAAAAACTTTATGTACGTTAAAAACACTCAAATCTTGATTTTGCCTCAGACCAGCAAATAAAGTCTAGTAGAAGGTCTTATAAGAAGGTCGGTCAGATATCTAGACGGTCCGTCTCAGAACACTCTTCAAGAGTGAGATGTTTCGTTTGAGTACTGTCACCCTGTCTGGTCCTAAAGATATGCTAGAGACTGTCAATTGACTGAAAATGTCCAAAGGAGGGTCACCAAACTGGTGCCTGCCCTATGGTACCTCAGTTACCTAGAGAGATTAGAATGCCTGCAATTGCCTAGCTTATACTATAGCAGGTATGGAATGACTTAAGTGTTAAGTTTATAAATATCTCAGAGGACATAATTTGTCATGACACCTGGAGCTGGCAGATACCTGCTCAGCCTTCCACCAAGGCTGAAGAAAACTTATGTTCTAATTGTGAGGGCAAACTTTTTCCGAGTGAGAATTCTAAACTTGGGAACAATCCACCAGAGTGGTGACAGCACCGAGTGTGAGCTCATTCACGACCAGATTTGATGTATACTGGCATAAGTAGATACATTCCAGAGCCAGTACTATACAGTATATGCCCAGTACTTGCCAACTGTGTGTAACAGAGGCGTGACCAACAAGCTAATCAGTGGTGAAGAGGATAAAATTAAAAGTTAAGCAAAAGAAATATGCATGTGTGACCCAAGCAACTAAGCCAATAATGACTGTAACACTATAACACTTAAGTTTTACTTTTACTTTTATCCTCTCGCCACTGATCGGCTCAGACGCTGGGAGATCGGTCCGTCTCTGATTACTTTTCCTCATTTATCTTCACTCAAAAAGATCGCCTGCTTAGCCGCCTGGGTGATCGGTCATGTCTCTGTCATGCACTGTTGGCAAATACTGGGCATACACCGCCTGAATATACCTGAACCCGCCCAGTGTTGGTCAAGTCTTGTCTTGAAAGAGCTCACACTGGTGCCGCCACAACACTCTCTGGTAGATTGTTCCAGGTTTAACAACCCTACTCCAAAAAGTTTGCCTTCGCAGTTTTCTGGACTTGCGCTTCTTCAATCTTGAGCTGTGACCCCTTGTGGGGCGAGCCGCCTGCCAGCTCCAAGTAAGGACACTGCCTGAGTAGTGCCCCTGAGATGCTTACACCTCAACTAGGTCCCCTGCCTGTCTGTAGTAAAGCCAGGCAAGTTCAGGCGTCAATCTCTCAGGGTAGCTGAGGTGCCGAAGTGCAGACACCAGTCTGGTGGCCCCTTGAACATTTTCAACCAACTGACAGTCCCAACCATATCTCGGACCAGACGGGGTGACATATAAAATACAAACCCTAAGGAGAACATGGAATAATTTTAATAGTTCATATTAATTCCTTCATTTTACATACACTGGTTTTAATGAAACATATGACCAGTTTCCATTATGGAAAGACAACCATAAACGATTTTTTAAATATTATACTGTATTGTTAGTACTGTATATCATAACTGACCAAGTGAAAACAAATGATGAGTAAAGTCTTAATGAATATCTTGTGTACCCTGGTCTATTAGCAGGATATGACATGTCGTTTTATATAAGAAGTGAAGTTAATAAGGCAAACATAAGTTTACAATTATCATCCAAACAGTGCTGCTTATTGCTTATTATATTGGATCCTAGATTTCTGACCATTGCAACAGACAATAAAATATCTCCATGCTCTAAAGTAATCCAATATATTGGAATTGCCAATCAAAAACATATACCAATATCTTGGCATTTACGATACAGCAAACCAAAAACTTTCAATACTGTATACTGAAAGGCTCTAAAAATAATTATGAATCACATACCATATACAAGTTACCAAAGATAGACCAACCAGAATAATAAAAATGCACAAATAATAGCCACAATACAAGTAGAGTAACAAAATAATACTCAAAGGCATTCACAAGTCTGGCATTGGTATATCCAATGACCGCTGTAAAGGTGATGTGTTGTTGTGCCTGATGATGAGCAAGAGGCACGAGGATCACAATGAGGACAACACCTAAGATTAACTTGGGATCAGAACAGTCACATACAAACGTTCACAGGTTACAGTACCCTCCGAACATAAACACTGAGAACACTCAGAGCGGAGGGGTCCATACATCACGCGGGTGTCGCCTAATCCATTCACCACACACCCTGTTCGCAAAAAATATGATATGGATTAAGCAGTTACACAATGTATTGTTTAAAATAAATAATGATTAAATATTTACACTACACTATATAGTGTCCTCCAAACATCCAGATTTAAAATTTTTCACAAATGAGTAATATTTTCCCAAAATTGTCTTCTCATTATTTCAGTACAAGGCATCTGAAACCAGTATTAACTGACCATGGGAACAGGTAGTATTTTCACAGGTACATAAGAAGGATCCTTCTGTGTTACACAGGTAGCCGACTCATGGCAGGTAGCTGTTCCCCAGACTACACTCATCCATCTAAAAGTAAATAAAAAAAATAAGTCGGTATCCAAGTTACCAAGATTCTTTGTACAACATAAACATGTATTTAAAACATACACATATTTTTCAGCAATTTTCATTTTTTTTCATTGATTGTACAGATTACTGTAACCATATAAATTTTACCTTGGCAAAAAGGCCTGGCTGTTATCTGCTAAGAGGAGGTGTACCCTAGGAGGCAGTGGCAAGTGTACCAGCCAGGAGGTTAACACAGCGAGAGTTTTGATGGCAGTGGTGAGTTCCACACTCATCAACATCTAATTCACAGGCCAGTCCCTGAAGCCCTCGTCGGCACTCACACTTACCAGGCGAAATGCAAACTCCACCATTCTCACATGTAGTATTACATATAGCTGAAAGAAAGATGGACTCAAATTAAGATCTATGCAAGTTAAATATACTGCAAACTTATAGATACTTCAATGTTTTCACCTCAGTGTTTCTAAGAACTGTGAGATTCAGTTAAGAGGACAGATTTAATTCAATAATGAGATACTTCCTTGACAGGATCGTTACAACCAAGCAATACTGTACACACCTTCATCTAATTATATCAAACTGTTATTGATATTCCATCAAGGCAAATCTTAAATTTTCATCTCGTGTTAGCAGTTGTTTTTTACAGAATTTCAAACTGATACTCACGCTAATTAAATCCATCTCCAGTATAACCCGGATGACACGTGCAGTGGTACCCACACAGTATTTGTGCATGAGGCATGCTCATGACACTGATGGGCTCCTCGCTGCATTCATTCCGCCTACACAAGTTAATTCATCTACACGTACATAGCCAGACTCACACTGACAGACATAGGAGCCCACAGTGTTAACACAGTGGTGTGAGCTTGACAGTAATGACCATGGTGTGCACCAACCTCACGGCACTCGTCAATATCTGAAACATGAACCATCGTCATTTGCATATCCAGTATACCACCGACCACTGTGTGGCTTTGGATAATAGTGTACAAGCCACTTTATATATAAGCTATACCCATTTCTCCTGCAATTAATGTTTTTCTTTATAATTTGAAACTGAAGTAGAGATATTAATAACACAATACAGTAATATGTGATATAGTACTGAGAACTGGGGCTTCTACATAGAACTTTACAAGACTTCCAAAGATCATCTCTGGTAAATGTTGTAAATATCATGATGTAACATACACTCCATGTACAGTAAAACCCCACTTTAAGCGGTTTCACTTCTGCCGCTTCCACGCCACGCTGCACTGCCGAACACGGAATGCTCACTTTACGCGTGCATGTACTCTTTACGCTGAGAGAGCGGTGCAGGTGCGCATAAGGTTCGCAGTCATCAAAACATTACCGAAGTTCTTTCACCCGCCACCCACCACAGCCGGCCCAAGTCAGTGATAGTGATAATGATAGTGAGGATATGGACTTATATGGACTTTGAGGTTTGACAAAGAGGCCCTGCAAGCTTCTGTGGTGGATAGTGATACAATTGATACAGGTGATGGCTAATAATCTGCCTGCCTCGAACCAACCCCCCATCCCCTGTGCCCAGCCATCTTTTCTACTAATGTAAGTGTTAAAACCTAATATTATTGATATTTCTTTAATTATTAATTGTGTGTGCATACCATCATAAAATTAAGAAGTTATTTACTGCAACAGGTATTGTGTCTGAAAAAGTGGAGTTTGGGGGTCGCTCTGGTCTCTATTTCAATTAATCCCATATGTTATGTTGTTCACTTTACGCTAGCTTCGCTTATGACTACAGGCAGGGTGAGTCATGACACTTAAGATGTCTCTGGGAGGAAATTAACACTAATTAATTAAAGAAAATTAGTGTAGGCAGTATGGTGGGAGTCTGTTCAGATCTCAAAGTATTCCTACACCTAATGTAATGGTTTCATTCAATATAAAAAGAAGAGAAATGATAAGCTTCAAATGTATATTTCCCATTATTTATAGTACATCAAGTCTTAAAGAAACTAAATAGCAAAGGTAAGGAGAATTTCCTTAGCCTTTTAGTATACGTAGCCTACTGTAAAGTAAAATAAGTAAAGGTGTCATTTAAGTTCAGTTTGTGGTAAATTTGAGTTTAGGTTAATGGTTCAAAAATTACAGACTTCAAGAAAAGTTACGCTGCAGAAATTAAAAATAAAAAACAAGTTGTGGAAATAATACATACTGTATTAAATCATAGGACCAGTGGCAAGAAGACAAAGTAAAGGAAATATTAACTAAAATTACTTGATTTCTAACCTGTACAAGTTCGACCATTATTGCCGGTGAACCCAGCATTACAATGGCATGCATAGGTTGTCTGAAGATTGATGCATGTTGCATTGGGATGGCAGTCAGACCCTGTGCACAGAATCAACGCCAGGCAGAATTTGCAGCACTGCCCTGGAACTGAAAACTGCTGATCATCAGGACAATGAAGGTCGGACAAGTTTCTAGGCGTCAACCCGCCGACATTGCATCTTGCCATCTCGACATTCCAATCTACACATTGCCGTGGCACACAGTCTCCCCATGGTCATATACTACACCCTTCAGTGAACATTGTTCTGAAGAAAGAAAATTATTTAGAAACATTTTATAATATTATCCTATACTGTAATTATATTTTACACCAAATATGAATGACAAGAGGAAGGTATGAGAAGAAAATAATGCAAACTACTTACTTAGGCATACGTAACACTTCCCTCAGTGTACACGGGGTTCTTGCATGTCTGGCTGGGCATGGGATTGGTCGACAAGTTACCTCACCATGCTGTACGGGGTAGTTGCAGAGGCATAAAGGAAGCAATTTTAGAATGCTTAGTTTGAAAAGGAGTTTCTTAGAAACATGAAATGCTAAGAGTTAAAATAATGTAAGAGAGATAGTAATGTTCAAAAGTTACAGATGGTGTGGATGTGACTTACTCAGCAGAACAAAATAAAAGATAAAAAAAGAAATGAGGATTGAATACTAACTACCGTAAGTAATGGTAAATAATAATACGGAGTTTATATGGGTAATGCAAAAGGAAGGCGACCTATCACTAAAGAAAAGAAGAAACACAAACATTGTAATACAGTACTAAACTTACAAGATGTTGACAGCAGTGATTCTCAATGGTTGTATAAAAACAGTTGTAACAAAGTATTACTGGTATGTATGGTGGACATTCCCTCATATACCAAAAAATAAAGAATGCATTATAAGATTTGCAAGAGATAACTACAATATAAGAATTTGTTCACTTGGCAAGGAGAGAGTAAAATTTAACTATAATATGCACAGGGCTCTACAAAATGAATGATAACAAGCACAGCAACAATTACCGTGACGTGGCATTGTACAAGTTTGTGATAGTGGGAGTTTGACATTAGACAAATAAAACAGGTTGGTGGAGTGTGCCATTTATCTGTATAGTATTTCCACACTAACCTGGCCCATACACGCCCCTCTTCTATACTAATAGTCAATTGGTTCATAGAAAATTCCAACTAAACGTGTTACATTTGTTGGTAAGCAGACCTGTTATCATCTAAAATAATGTTAAATATCTGGACTATCAAAATACAAATGATTTCAAGGCATTAGCACTTCAGAGATGAGGATAGAAAATTTTAAACATTTATCATAAAAGTCGATATAAATATCGCCAGATACACGGCAGTCGTGAGTAAAACAGGGGAACCAGTCAGCTATTTGAGATTAGGGCAGTGCTTATGGGCAGTTAAGTGGAAAGAATGCAAGCCTTTGTTTTAAATAACCATCTGATGATTTTATTGCTATCTTCGGTTAAGGTGTCTTACTGTTTAACAGTGTTTGTATAACCCTCACTGTCTAGGTACATGAGAGAGAGAGAGAGAGAGAGGTAAGCTGGATGGAGGAAGAAACAATGAGATAAGGACATAATTCAAAAATCAAATATGGCGAAAAAAAAGGAAAATAAGAAACAATACAAAAACTGAAGAAATTAGAATACAGTACAGCACAGTAAACAAACCTTTAAAACAAGGAATAATTTACACTTACATTACAAAGTTGAAAAAAAGGTTACCTCAACATAAATTTCAAAATCTGTATGGAAAATAGATGCAGAAGATAGATTGAAAAATAAGTAAAGGATGAAGAATAACAGGAAGATTTACTCAGAGAGTGATAGGTGGAGATAAAAATGACTATTATGGCATGATAAGATATAAAACAGGGAAGGTGAGGGTGTGTGTAGTGGGTGAGAATACGAAAACATCAGGGGAAAAAATTGAGAGGCTCAAGTGTTGAAGGGTGTCTAGTGATTGATAAACATACGCCTCATGCAGCAAGAGTCGACTTAGGATTGGATGGATGCAACAACAGTGTAAAGGAAAGTGAAATGAATGAATGAAATAATAACCTAAAGTGAGCATTTGTTTATAAAGAATAGGAGAACAGTAGAGCAGTGTACACTATTGACCAGAAGCATTAATGGAACCAACATACAGAGTCTAAATAAAAATTTTCAGCATAGTAATGTTAACTATACAAAAATAAGGAAAATGGTAAGTACAGTACTATATACAAAGAAAAGATGTGTGTTTGACAGTATTTTAGTATCCACTCAAGGCTCACTAAGAATTTATAACAAATTAAAATTTTCCATCAAAATCAAAGTAGATTGAACGACTGGTTTGATGTTCAAGTTCGAGAAAGATAGAGTCATCAGATCTGTACAGTATATCATAGTTGTTAATTTAGCAATGCAGGATGGCGTGACAATGCATGTTACAGTTAGAACAGAAAGTTACATATTACACCTACAATATGATGGGAAGGATTATGCAATAGCAAACTTACTTGTATCACTTCACCAACAACTTCTCCAACGCTATAAGCACTATGCACCTGAAAAATGAACGAAGAATTTGAAACCATTCCGAGATGACAAGACCCAGTCTGCTCATTCTCACATCCATCGTGCTCCAGGTGTTCTAGTTTTTGTTGAGTGTACATCCACATGTAAAAACAGTGGAAACAGCAAAAGTTAAGAGATGAACGTAAAGAATATATACACTGGTACTGTATATGGAAATAGTAACGTTATATTGAAAGACACAGAAGGCGACTTGTGTTTTGCTAAATTAAAATAGAAATTAAAACAGGTTTCTCCTAGCAGTCAAATTGTTGCTTATTTTCATATACCTAATCAATAGACTTAACTCATTTTACCTCCAATGATTTATATACAGTAAACATAAATCAATACAAGAAACAATATACCTAGATTTTGCCAAGGCTTTCCCAGTGTACCTACCTAAACTGAAAATCAAACTGAAGGGTACAGAATTCGGGAAATGTCCTAGCGTGGATAGAAGACTTTCTACGATCACAAGCAGTGTGGTGATTAATGGCACGAAATCATCACCCGCATTCGCTCTCTAAGCGGGTACCAGCAGTGTATCATTCGCTGTTGTTTGTTTGTTTATAAATGACATGCTTGACGTTGTACACCTCCATACAAATGTTTGCCGATGACGCCAAGTTATTTCAGGAAATCAAGAACCGCGGATTGAAGAGCTGCAGAAGGATCTCTGTGAACTCCAAGAATGGTCAAGAAATGATGCTGAGATTCAATGTCAAAGTGTAAGATATGAACCTGGGCGACTCAACGGTAAGGAGGCGATCATATGTCCCAACGGGAAAGAAACTTCACTATTTGAGACTGAATGGAGAAGGACCTAGTGTGTATGTTGACAATGAGCTGAAGTTCTCGGCCATTGCGAGAAGAAGGAAATCAGGCAAATAAATTATTGGGTCTTATAAGAAGGTCGTTCAGATATCTAGACGGTCTGATCCCTCGTAACGATCTTCAAGAGTGAAGTGCTTCCCCATCTGGAGTACTGTCACCCCGTCTGGTCCCCGAGATATGCTAGGGACTGTCAGTTGGTTGAAAATAAAAGAAGAGGGCCACCAGACTGGTGCCCTGCACTTCAACACCTCAACTACCCTGAGAGATTGAGCTGAACCTGCCTAACTTACACACACATGCAGAGCAAGCACCTAATTGAGGTGTAAAAAGTGGGCACCACTCAGTTGAGGTCCTTACTGAGCTGGCGGTCGCCGCCTCACGGGGTCAGCCAAGATTAAAGTCAGAGGTCCAGAAAACTGTGAGGGAAAAACTTTTTCACAGTGAGAGTTGTAACTCTTGGAACAATCTTCCGAAAGTGTTGTATCGGCACCGGTGTGGTTTTCAAGACCAGACTTGATCAACACTGGAGCAGGTTCAGGTACATTCAAGAGCTGCATGCCCAAGTACTGCCAACGGAGTAACAGAGACGTGACAGATCCGCCCAAGCGCTAACGAAGCAGATCATTTGGTGAAGAGGATAAAGAAAAAGAAATGTAACAGACGTGACTGATCGCCGCGCAGCTAACCAGCCGATCAGTGGTGAAGAGGATAAAATAAAAGAAAAGAAAAGAAAAGAAAGAAGAGTACAGTATACTTCAATCACGGTAATGGTGGCTAATGTAAATTGTAAATGAGGTTGAACGAGAGAGGAGAAACAATTTAACTGTGGCATATTAAAAAGACAAACAGTGGCTGGTTCTTGGGTTTTGAATGCTACAGTGTATGATGCACCAATATCACAAACACAGAAATATTCCTGGTGGAGGTTGTGTAATGATAATAATAATAATAAATCCTCAATATACAGGTAATTACATATAAAAATAATACTGAAACAATTATTTACTGAAACCAAAGTGGTATATAAAGCTTTATTTTTTTTTTTGGGGAGTATAACAGCAAAATTCATTGAGATTACCCATGATACAGTTAAGAAATAGAAAAGGAATAGAGAGGTACATGATAAAACACAATGTAATGAGAACAAATGATAATAGGCTGTAGGGGAGAAGGCAAGATCAATGTAGAGGAATGTCTTGAATGGAGTTTACAAATTTAGGGAAGAATGAAATGTGTTTGAAATCCAAGGTTATTTTGGTCTGTGTAGTAGAAGTAAGTTCTGTAGCCTGAGTGATTCTTTACAATCTACTTCATAAAGAATAATAACCTTTTACACCTCTTCTTCTGTACATAGCTCGTCCGTTAATGTCCTTACTGTAATATCACACACACATTCATAATACATACAGTACATAATTTTTTATATTCCTACAAGACTTCTACTAATACAGGTATGCTGCAGGTTGCCGAAGTGAGCAATGATACATTCCTGTCACTCACGGTAACTTATATCACATCCTCACTGGACACCAAGTTCTCTTATCAATGATGTGCTCTACAACTTCCTGCATGTCCTCCTCCCATCCCTTCTTGGCCTTCCCTTCTCCGTCCAACTATCCATCTCTTAATTAATGTATTTTCTAGTTTGACAATTCTTTCACTTCCCATTCCCTCATTATGTTCATACCTTCTCAGTGTACAGTATGTATGTATAGATATGCATTTATGTATACGTTATACCGTTTGTATGAATACTTTACCTATGAGAATTGAGATATTAAACATACTCGCATTCATTGAGTGAGTTAACAGTTTTGTAGGGTGTTGAAATAAACTGTAGTGTTTTTGATTGCTGGTTAATGAAAAGGCAAATGACAAGCTCTACAAAAGCATGGAATTACAAGGCTGGTCACTACTCATGGATGGGTAGTTTCTTTGTTACTGTAATGCAATGTTGTATAAAAATTCCTTCATACATAACCAAAAAGACCTTAGTACTGTATTATATCTACCTGATTCTTGCCCTCGTTATTTATTTAATTCAAGGAACAATATGTGAAAAATATATCGACTAACTTCAAAAGCACCACAGGTAGTACTGTAGATGTAGTCACCACTTACCACACAAGAGCAGATTTCGCAGCCACTCTTCCATGTAGCACCATCCTGTCTAACAGTACCATTCACCCCACACGATCTCTGACAGTCACATTCCTCTACAGCAGCCAGCCGTGCTTCTGATGCAGTCAGCTGGGAAACATGTAACATGAATCTTTAGTATTATTTCCTATGCTTGAGGTATTTATTACTAACTGGCATCACCACTTGGAAGCATATAAAATATTCATTATATTAAATAGCGTATTACTGTATTTAAATTAACGTCCACTTTTTACGATAGTTAACATTATTGCATTAGTGATGTACTGCATTAGATAGTGTCTTAAACATACTAGTATTATACTGTACTTTACAGTACTGTCAATTTTCATATAAGTCTTCATTCCAATATTCACTTTAATTATCATTAAATTAGATTCTCACCCGAGTTGCCAACTGTGTAACAAGCTGCTGTAGCTGGTCAACTTGGTCAGACAGGGCTGAAACTGTCCGCAGGTTGGACATTCAGCATCTGCTTGAGGACACTGCAACAGGTAACCTGCTGCCCCAGACACTAAACGCACATCCTGTAGTGCTCCCTACAAGAAAAAAAAATATTAATATGAAATTTGTCTGACTACAGCACTGTACATTGAATAAACACATAACATTTTTCATTTTCCCACTAATTTGATATTCACAGTTAATACTTGATGATTACTCACCTTGAACAAAAATGCTTGGCATTACGTTGCCCCAAATAGAGCGCCATGGGAGCATCACGAAAGGTGGGATCTTGACTGGTGTGGGATCTGCAGGATCAATAGGTGGGCCAGGAAGCCAAGGCCGTCAGGTTGGTCATAGGGGTGGGGGCTAAACGGCGATACACGCGAGAACAATCTACCCATACCTCTACCTCAGTACCGCCCACCACCACTGATACCTGTCAATGTAAACAAAAAGGAACATCAAATATCTACAAGTTAAATTTTCACAACTAAGATAACATCACATTTAAAAATATGAATAAATTGCTACTCGTATCTGTTTCTAAAAACAGCTATAGCTCGCACATGATGGATAGCTCTTTCTCGTCCCAATCACTGAGTGTCTGAGGGTACCATGCTAATGATAGCTAAATACGGAATCACTGATAAAGTAAAAGTAAATCACATAGAAAAAGAGCAATAGGAAAGTAGTCCATCCATTCATCCCCATCTTCACCCTCAAAATAGCGAGATTAGAAGCCAAGATTACCCTCTTGAGGCAATAGGTATATCTTTAATAAGTTAAAGAACAACACAGTATCGTTCTTCTTTCAAATTAAATATAGTAAACCCGAGGAAGAAGGAGGTCATCTGAGCTGTTTGGCTACAGATTCACTATATTGTCCTTACTGGTCAGCTCTTGTTACTGAAAGCCAGGTAAATATACTACACCTTAGGAAAGTTAACTAAAATGAAATGGGGGGGTAGAGAAACAATGGAGTCCGTTTCACTAATATACCGCACAGTCCTATACAATTTATCAAGTATTTTCAACCTCTGTTAATAGAAAACGTTCTCAATTCCAGACCTTTAAAACCATTGACATCACATAGTTTCTCAGAGATAAGTTGTCTCCAAGATCATGTGAACTAATACTGTACCTTGCAGGTCAATATACAAGATGTGGAATCATAGGGAAAGATCATTCATACTAATCTCCAAAAAGGGGCCCTGACTGGTGTCCACAGACTAGGAAGCAAAAGTGCCACCATGGAACAATCATATCAATTCACAATCAAGAACCCCTAGGTGATCCACTCATCAACTTTTAGGCCTAACTTCTAGTCACTAACAGACTGAGACAACAAAGCCTAAATAAACAAAGTCATACAAGTGAGGAAGAAAAAGAACACCAAACACCTTCAGATTAATGTGGAAGAAGGCGGCAAAAGAAAACTTTTCTCTTCCTGTCAGGTCCATCATATTATGGACACACACACACAACAAGGTCTGATGCATCCACCTGGCAAAAACTATTTCTACTTCCTTCATCATTTCAAGGCACATTAAGAGTGTAGTGAAGGTGGGTAAGGACCATAATGTCCTTGTACAGTGTATCTAGACCTCCCAAGAACTGGACGGTTTTAGCACCAGCGTCAGGAAAGGCATCCCACCGCCACTGACTATATAACAACCGTCCCTCAGAGGAATGAAAGTTCATCATACAAAATTCCCAGGCAGACCTACATACCGTACTCTTCTCTTGACTTCTACTAAATTAATTTAACCAGACTCTTGACAATGAGACAACTGTTTCATGAAAAAATGTGCCCAAGACCAAATACTGTACAATATCTTACATCGTTATTAGAATAATATTTCCATGCATTAAACACGAGTGTATACATAATCCTATAAGTGCATCACATATTCTTTCATTCCAAGCTCCTAAAAAACTGTATTTAATTCTGGGAAAGATTTGCATTCTAAATAGTTTAAAACATTCCATAACATTACTCCTTCTAACATGTAAAGTTGATGCTCTCGCATCTTTAAACAGTTTCTTGTGACCAGGAACTAAATACAATGGAATACAACCACCCACCTTGGCCAGCGTTGATCTGCAATGCGATAAGGAAAGGTTTCAACATGAACAGCACCATTGTGTATGTAATGTAAGCGAATCTCGTCCTTTCTGCCCGGACGACTGTAACTCAGATACCGTTGGTTGCCACGGGAGAAGGCTAGGATGGTGCCTGCATTTCGATCTTCCTGTTGCAGTGTTGCCATGACTGTAAATTCTCGTGAGCCACTGAGTAATGCTGCTGCTCCTGCCTGGACTGCTTCAGACACCTTCACTTCCCGAACTTCACCTGAACAAACCAACAAGATATATTTACGAATTTTATTTCCTTCAAGTGTACGGGATCAAGGGGCGGATCTAGGAATATGAAAAAGGAGTCCAAGAAGTTGTGGGTGAAAACATAGCTAAGCCGAGCCCGCAACAGCGGAGGCTATTAGCCCCACAATTTTTTTAAATCTAACCATTATCATGGACCGAGACCATTTTGAGGCCATGTGCACTTGATGAGATATTCTGAAGTCAATAGTATTTACTTTTTACTATACAAAGCACCTGAGTACAATACTGAATTAAAAGAAAAAAGTATTGACATTTTCTGATGAAAGGGAGGTCCGGACTCCCAGGACCCCCTTCCCCCGAATCCGCCCCTGGGATCTTGTCCATGAGTTTTCCTCTCACCCATCTGACTCTTCACTTACCTTTTTTCTAAAAGGTAATCCGAATTTTATATTACCTTCATATTTAATGTACAGTATATGTAAATTAGTACAAATTACAAACATTCTACATTTTGTGATTTCGTCAAGTTAACATTTGATATTGCAGACGCATAATGAAATGTTTACAAAAATGTGTCATCTACTAAAGTGCTTTTCTGCCAAAATATCTAAGTGTTTTTACCAAAGATTAGAAATATATAATCCCTACGTTTAAGCCATTCATTCAAAAATATTCCACCAAATCCATGTCGACTTTCCTATCTAATTTGTTATCACTACAAACCCTTTTATTGTGTATATGGGTGTGAGTGAGTTTTTCAACAGATGACATAACTAAAACAAAAGTTGTAAAATTTCACTATTTCCATTTCAACAACCAGTACGGTCCAGCATTCAGTGTAAGAAGTAAACAATGAAGGAAAGTCACCAACCTTGGAGGAAGACCGCGGGTGCGATAGGTCTGGGTCCTGGGATGACGGTGAGCCCCTGGAAGCTGGTGTTCCACAGCTGCAGCGACTCGATCAGATCCACCTCCCGTCCTCCTCCAGTATCCGCGAACCCTGTCAACATAAAACACAATCTTTATGTTCTAAACTCATGGGGGGGGGTTGTAACATGATGTCTGTATTCAAATAACCATTTTACTGAATATCTAATTATCCCCTATCTATCTATCCATCTAATCTATCTATCTATCTAATAAATTTGAGCTGTTTTCTGTACAATATAAGACCATTACAGGAAATCTCTTGTGTGTGTGTGTGTGTGTGTGTCTGTTGGATTATTCCCAAATGGACGAAATACCGCCACCAAAAATATGATTAATGTGGACAAAATGCTCCAATTCCTTCATATCAGGTTGTCAACTTGGTCAGGTTGGGTTCAACTTGGTCAGGTTGGGTTTAACTTCAGGTAATCAACATCAATTTGGTCAGGTTGGTTCAATTTGGTCAGGTATGTTCAATTTGGTCAGGATGGGTTCAATTTGGTCAGGTTGGGTTCAATTTGGTCAGGTTGGGTTCAATTTGGTCAGGTTGGGTTCAATTTGGTCAGGTTGGGTTCAATTTGGTCAGATGGGTTCAATTTGGTCAGGTTGGGTTCAATTTGGTCAGGTTCAATTGTGGTTCAATTTCTCAGGTTGGGTTCAATTGGTCAGGTTGGGTTCAATTTGGCTGTGTTGGGTTCAATTTGGTCAGGTTGGGTTCAATTTGGTCAGTTGTCAATTTGGTCAGGTTGGGTCCAATTTGGTCAGGTTGTCAATTTGGTCAGGTTGGGTTCAAGGTCAGGTTGGGTCAATTTGTTGCTGGGTTCAATTGGTCAGGTTGTCTTAATCAACAGGTGGTCTAATTTGGTCAGGTTGGGTTCAATTTGGTCAGGTTGGGTTCAATTTGGTCAGGTTGGGTTCAATTTGGCTTGGGTTGGGTTCAATTTGGTCAGGTTGGGTTCAATTTGGTCAGGTTAGTTCAATTTGGTCAGGTTGGGTTCAATTTGGTCAAGGTTCAATTGGTCAGGTTGGGTCTAATTTGGTCAGGTTGTCCAATTTGGTCAGGTTGGGTTCAATTCTGGTCAGGTTGTCAATTTCAGATTGGCTAGTCGATATGGATCAGTTACCTTAGTTAGTTAAGGTTCTGTTAATAAAGCCCAGATTTAGTTAAGAGATAGGTTAGGTTAGGTTAGGTTAGGTTAGGTTAGGTTAGGTTAGGGTTAGGTTCAGTTAAAATACATGAAGATTCAACTATCGCAGAAAAACAAAGTCGCGTCTCATAACCTTATCAGAAATACCACAAACTCTGAAGAAAATAGACAGCAAAACACCAGCTTGACTGCTCCTTACTGTCCTAAACACGACTAGACAGCCGCCAATGACAACACCATCTACCTCCTGTCACTCATTCTCACCGTCTGATCTTGTTCGCGAAGAAGGAAAATGGAAAGGGGAAGAAGAGGGGAGAAAGGGGTAGTATAGCCTAGTTTAGCACAGTGTCCCCTGTTCGTACACAATGACGCCATACTAAGGGAGATAGCTGGGCATGAATTTTTGATGGAGTGCCGTCTGTCCCTCTCCCGCCCCACCCCACTTTTTCCTTTTCCCGACCCCCGACCCTCATCTTTCTCTTCCTCTATTCCAGACCATCCCTTCCATCTCTCTCACCCTTCAACCCCCTTCTACCCGCTCTCATCCCTCCCTATCCCTCACCCCCTATCCGTCCTTGTGTGCGTGTATGGGCTAGTTGTTGTGCAGATACCACTACACAGTAACTCCCGCCGGAGTCACATATGGCCACACACGAACACTACGTCCTCGACTGTGAAGATAGAACCACAAGGGACAGGTCCAAACACTGTGCGTGAAATGGCACAACACTTCATCTCTAATGGCAAGATAGCCGACATATTAGATTGTATCACTTTTTGCACTTAGTAACTATATCAGTTCTCATGTACAGAACCAAATACACAATGTGCTTGAATACCTCTACGCAAATGTGAATAATAAAGTGTGAGGCCAGACATACTGCCTCACACGCCTGTACACATTTGTGAATAAGTTACCCTTATGTATAGAACTAAGCAAACAATGTAATTGAAATACTGTAACATTCAGTGTCATAATATCCTGACAACAGGGGTTGTATTATGACCCGTTGTAAACTCTACTCTGTATCCTTTTTCGCTACCGCTCACAGGATGAGTGTGGGGTGCACAATAAAGTAGCCGCTGTAAGCGGCAAAATATTCCACCGAGTCGCCTTATATGATCCACCTCTAATTTGGCGTCCAGGAGAGCCGTGGTGGGAGGAGGGAGGGAGGAGGGGCAGGGGAGGAGGGAGCAGAGGAGGGAGGAGGAGGAGAAGAGGGAGGAGGGAGGAGGGGGCAGGGGAGGAGGGAGGGAGGGGCAGGGGAGGAGGGAGGGGCAGGGGAGGAGGGAGAGGCAGGGGAGGAAGAGAGGAAGAAGAGGCAGAGGGGAGGAGGAAGGGGCAGGGGAGGGAGGGGCAGGGGAGGAGGGAGGGCAGGGGAGGGAGGGGCAAGGGGAGGAGGAGGGGCAGGGGAGGAGGGAGGGGCAGGGGAGGGAGGGAGGGGCAGGGGAGGGAAGAGGGAGAGGCAGGGGAGGAGGGAGGGGGGCAGGGGAGGGAGGAGGGAGCAGGGGAGGAAGAGGAGGAAAGGCAGGGAGGAAGGGGCAGGGGAGGGAGGAGGGGCAGGGGAGGAGGGAGGGGCAGGGGAGGGAGGGAGGGCAGGGGAGAGGGAGGGCAGGGGAGGGAAAGAGGAGAGCAGGGAGGGAGGGAGGGCAGGAGGGAAGAGGGAGGCAGGGGAGGAGGGAGGGGCAGGGGAGGAAGAGGGAGAGCAGGGGAGGAGGGAGGGGCGGGGAGGAGGGAGGGAGGGCAGGGGAGGGAGGGGCAGGGGAGGGAGGGAGGGAGGAGAAGAGGGGAGAGGCAGGGGGAGGGAAAGGGAGGCAGGGGAGGAGGGAGGGACAGGGGAGGAGGGAGGGACAGGGGAGGAAGAGGAGGCAGGGGAGGAGGGAGGGACAGGGGAGGAGGGAGGGACAGAGGGGAGGAGGAGGGAGGGAGGCAGGGGAGGAGGGAGGGGCAGGGGAGGAGGGAGGGGCAGGAGGAGGAGGGAGGGAGGCAGGGGAGGGAGGAGGGAGGGGGCAGGGGAGGAGGAGGGAGGGGCAGGGGAGGAGGAAGAGCAGGGGAGGGGCAGGAGAGGAGCAAGGGGCAGGAGGGCGGAGCAAGGGGGGGCAGGGGCGGAGGAAGGGGCAGAGGGAGGGAGAAGGGGAGGAAGGAGGGAAGGGGAGGAGGAGGAAGGAGGGGAAGGGAGGAAGGAGAAGGGAGGAAAGGAGGAAGGGGGAGGAGGAAAGGAGGAAGGGGAGGAGGAGGGGAAGGGAAGGAAAGGAGGGGAAGGGGAAAGGGGAGGAAGGAGGGAGGGAGGAAGGAGGGAGGGGAAAGGAGGAAGGAGGGGAGGAAGGAGGAAGGGGAAGGGGAGGAAGGAGGGAGGGAGGAAAGGGAAGGGGAAGGGGAGGAAGGAGGGTAGGAGGAAAGGGACAGTGGAGGAGGAAGGGAATAGGTAGAATGAAGAGGAGGAGGAGGAGGAGGAGGAGGAGGGGCAGGGGAGGAGGAGGTACCAGCTGTCACCTTCACCTTTTCCACAATTAATTTCGGAGAAATTACCCCAAAATCTTTCAAATTACGTAACTATTTATAATTAAATCTCTTAAAATCGTCATCCTTTTGTAGTGGAATGTTACGTCCAATGTGTTACTGTGTTACTGCATTGTGTTACTATGTATTGTGTTATAGTGTAATGGCTTTTCAAGGACCACATTAGACACCCCAGATTAATTTCACCATAAATTAACTACCCTAACACTATAACTGAAAGGGTTAGGCCAGGTTAGGTTAGGGTTGGTTGTTAGGATAAGTTTGGGTAAGTTAGGTTAGATTAACTTAGGTTAGGTTAATCTTCAGGTGAAAAAAATTGCGCTGTGAAATCTTGAGGAATCTGCTTTCGTTGCTAATCATGAACATAACATAATAGGGAGGTTCACTGAGGCTGTCACCACCACCAGGAGGCCGACACAACCTGTACACTCATGACTCCCTGGTGATGACGTGTTACCTATACTGTATATATATCGAGGAAAACGGTAAAAAAAAAAACGAAATTGTGTTTATGAGGGTAATTAACAAAACGGTAACATCACAGGACCCCAATAAGTCACTTCAGGAACTAAGAGCCTCTGAAATCTCCTGTTTAAGGGGGCTATGGCCAGACTTTTGACCTTCAGACAGTAGAATCAATAGGAATCATAATGACTCCCGCAGTCTTATTAGTCAGGCTGAGTGGTGAAGATCATACCTGATATAACGTGACTTACTGGGCGGCGACAGACAGACAGACAGTTAAATGAGAAAGAAAAATAATTATTGATATAACTCAACTTACCCAGGCGTGGTATAAACAAAACACTTTCATAATCTACACCTGAACGAGAGAACACACACACACACACACACACACACACACACACACACACACACACACACACACACACACACACACACTTGCCTCAAAGCATCAACAAAAACTCCCACATACTATATATATTATTGGTATTGAAGTGAGCTGCCACGCCATAATGAACTAGCTATTAACGTCACTATTACCTGTGCAGTTACATACATGGCGTGACGCACATACATTAGTGGTCTGTCTCCTGCCTTGATCCAGACGGAGGTGCACTATTGGCTCCCCGTCCTCGGCAGGTAAGTTCGTATCCACCTGCCTCCCTCACCTGTCTGCCTCCTAGGACTGATCAAAAATTTCTCTCCCATTCTCCACACTAACACCTCACGTCTCCACTCCACCTGTATCGGTCGCTGTAACCTGCTGACACTCCGAGCTGTGACAGAAATTAAATACAAACTTTTTTTTTTTTTAAATCTTCTGAACCAAACTAATCCATGTGTAGTGACGATAACATAACACTAGACAGCAACACACACACACACACACACACACACAAAACACACACACACACACACACAAAATCTTCTTCAACACACAACAACACACCTAAGGCAATCACAACCACAACCACCACCACCACCACTACTACCACCTTCTCAGAACCACTAACTCAGCCACCCGTCACCAAGGGCCGTAGTTCACTAGCCTAATAGTTCAGAAATAGCAAAAAGCATTTCGTTTGCGTAATAGCAGAAGCAACTACCGCTCTTCCTAGAAACACGCGTCACGCATCGATCACCAATACCACAACATAATGCTATACATATGGATGATGTATACATGTGGATGATGTATACAGTAGAGTGAGATGGATGACGTGTACAGTAGCGTGAGATGGATGACGCGTACAGTAGGGTGAGATGGATGACGTGTACAGTGGGCTGAGATGGATGACGTGTACAGTAGGGTGAGATGGATGACGTATGGAGTAGAGGAGATGGATGCCGTATACAGTAGGGTGAGACGGATGACGCGTACAGTAGGGTGAGATGGATGACGTGTACAGTGGGCTGAGATGGATGACGTGTACAGTAGGCTGAGATGGATGACGTGTACAGTAGGGTGAGATGGTGGTGGAAGACAGAAACTTTCTGCTTTCTAGTACATTTCCACCCTCTCTCTCTCTCTCTCTCTCACACATTAAAGGTCAAAAGAAAGAACTAGAAACAGAAAAGGCGAGAGCGAGAGAGAGCGAAGAAAGACCACCATCATTCTAGTGCTCCCTTCCCCGTCTTCAAGTCGTGTATTAACCCGTCCTGCCACCACCTGCAGTCATCTGTCTCTCGTGACGCAAAGCCTATCACAGCAGGCCAGGTTATACTACCAGGACCAACAGCAGTATATGTAAATGCAGTGGCAGTAGTTTTTGTAGTAATAGTAGTAATATTAGTTGTAGTAGTAGTAGTTAATAGTAATAGTAGTGAACAGTTGCAGATATTGACTATGAGGCAACAGTCACTGAATGCTGAATATATCTGCGGCTCAACTAACTCAACACAGGTAGGGTGGCCACTTATGTATTAGGCTATTGGGGGAGGATGGAGGCCACGTTGTTAAGAAAGTAATAGGGTAGTAATAATAGTAGTTGTAATAGCAGCAGTAATAATAAAAATACCAGTACAGTACTTGTAGTAGCAGCAGCAGAAATACAATGGTTATTTAACAACTAATATGACTGGTGGTAAGAAGTTGAGTAATAATTCCTGGCTAACACCTCGTCAAAACACGTATTGGCATCGGCAGGCACGACCTCTCCTGCAGCAGTAGAGGATCCAACCATCGTCAGGAGAACTATGGACACGTTCCATCATGGAAGTTATACCCTAACACATATCCCTAATCTGATTATCCGTCGATATTCTTCATTGGGTTTGGCGCCAGTTTGTCCTCGTGGTTGGATTTTGTTTCATCTATCGTTCAAATACTCCATTATGAGACAGCTTGGTAACAGACAGACAGGCAGACAGACAGACAGACAGACAGACAGACAGACAGACAGGCAGACAAACTTTACTCTGTACCCAAAATACTATTATAGCACCATTAACCTTCCTCTCCCTCTGATGGTCTCCTCTATAACCTTACTCTCCCTCTCCCTCACCTGTCCCTCCCTCACATCATCACCCCCTCTCTCCAGGATAATCACCACATCAATATGTAAACAACTGCGCTAAATAAATAAGAATTAATATATTGATACATGGGAGAGAGAATGAGGAGGGCCCTAACCAACATCCTCACCCCAGTAGAGTCATTGATCATTCCACCACTTATCACCTTATTGACTGCTCGGCCGGTTCATCTGTTCTATTAATTTGTTATCAACTTTATTTCTTCAGTGTTAGTAAGGAGGAAACCTGTTATGTTTGGTTATGTCACACTGGATAACTCTCTCTCTCTCTCTCTCTCTCTCTCCTCTCTCTCTCTCTCTCTCACCTCGTAGATAACTTGTGTGTGTAATTAGTAAAAGAAATTATTGAAACTCTTATAATTATGTCCCCTGATATATTATATTATAATAACAGATCCAAGATAACGTACACAAGAGAAGAGAGAGAGAGAGAGAGAGAGAAGAAGAGAGAGAGAGAGAAGAGAGAGAGAGAGAGAATGCGTGTTTTAAATTAAAGGCGCCCGTGTTTTGTCTCCCCTCCCTACCACTCCTTCCTTCCCTCCTCCGTACCCTCCCTCCCTCCCTACCACTCCTTCCTTCCCTCCTTCCCTCCCTACACTCCTTCCTTCCCTCCTTCCTTCCCTCCCTACCTCCTTTCCTTCCTTCCCCTCCCTCCCAACCACTCCTTCCTTCCTTCCCTCCCTCCGTACCAGTCCCTCCGTCCCTACCACTCCTTCCTTCCCTCCCTCCGTACCACTCCCTCCCTCCCTACCACTCCTTTTTCCTCCCTCCTCCTTCCCTCCCCTCAACCTTTACGAGAGTTTTATGACAGTACCTTACCGTTCCTCACCTCCATAACTAACTATTTACTTTTCTGGCACGACCGACTGTGTCTCTGTCAGGTACCGGAAGTTGGGACCCGAATGTCACCTGAATATTAGCGCCCTCCCCTCCCCCTCAGATTATTTGGCCTGATAATTAAACACCCTAATGATGGCTGGCGGGGTTAGGTTAGTGTTCGGTTCGGTTAGGTTAAGTTGGTGTTAGGTTTGGTTAATGTAAGGTTAGGTTTAGACTGAGTTGAGTTAGGTTAGGTTAGGTTAGGTTAAGTTAGGTTAGGTTAGGTTAGGTTAAGTTAGGTTAGGTTAGGTTAGGTTAGGTTAGGTTAGGTTATAGCTATAAGCCAAATAATCTTAAATATGAAACCAGCTGGGGTGTCTAATCTTCAGGTGACTCCCCTCGTTTACACAACACCTAAGCGGCTCGTAACACACACACGAGACAAACAAACACACACATGACGTCCACATTATAAAAGATCTATTTGACAAGAATCTCTCAATGGCTACTTTAAAAACAGAACTTCATTATCCCTTATACACGGAATACATCCATTAGTCAGGTCCGGAAGGTTGGGAAATTGTGGGAAGGGGTGAGGACAAGGTGAGGGGATAAGTGGGGGCAGGGTGAGGGGTTGGGGGCATGGGTGAGGGGTTGGGGCATGGGTGAGGGGCTGGGGGCAGGGTGAGGGGCTAGGGGGCAGGGTGAGGGCTAGGGGGCAGGGTGAGGGCTAGGGGGCAGTGAGGGGCTAGGGGGCGGGGTGAGGGCTAGGGGGCAGGGTGAGGGGCTAGGGGGCAGGGTGAGGGGCTAGGGGGCAGGGTGAAGGGCTAGGGGGGCAGGGTGAGGGGCTAGGGGTAGGGGAAGAGGTGCTAGGGGACAGGGTGAGGGGTTGGGGGCATGGGTGAGGGGCTAGGGGGCAGGGTGAGGTTTGGGGCATGGGTGAGGGGCTAGGGGCAGGGTGAGGGCTGGGGGGCAGGGGTGAGGCTAGGGGGCATGGTGAGGGCTAAGGGGCAGGGTAAGAGGGCTGGGGGACAGGTAAGAGGGCTTGGGGGCAGGGTAAGGGGCAGGGGAGGGTGGGGGCTGGGGGAAGGTGATGGGTTAAGGCAGGGTGATTTAAGGAGGGTAATGGAGGAAGCAGGACGATGGGGTATAAGAGGATCCCAACACACACACACACACACACACACACACACACACACACACACACACACACACACACACACACACACACACACACACACACACACACACACACACACACACACACACACACACACACACACACACACACACACACAACAACACACAAAATACCACAATATACACATCTCCAGACATCCTTCACGAAGTAATGACAATCACTCCGTCACTCCGTACACGATGTTGAACACCCGAGTATTCTGTTCTTCATCAGGGAAGACTACAAGTTGACAACGTTCGCGAGTCTTCTCAACAAACAGAATGAAAAATAAGCTAATTATGTTTGATATCCTGAAAGAATAATAGTTAAGATTAGACTAATAAAACCAATGGTCAAAATAACGAGAGAGTGTGCGTGTTTTAGAGGAGTATAAATAGCCTGTGTTGATGGTCTCAGGTTAGGGGGTAACCCGAGGACTTGCGATTGGGTGTACGTCGTCTCCCGGCCTCCGTCCCCCCTCCACCTAGCTTACTATTATACACCATACACCCTCATGTAAACACGTGGGTTCCTCCTCCTCCTCCTCCTCCAGCAGACAGCCCTCAACACATGACCAACTCTGAGGCTGTAGACGAGTACCTCCTACCTCAAGCCATCTCTCCTACCTAAGCCAAGACGGAATGATCAAATAAACAGCATCGCTTATATTACAGTGTAGGAACAGTGCCAGTAATCAGGCCGCCACCATCGTCCACTTCACTTATTCATCAACTTAACTTAGCCATCACACGCACTTACTACCACTGTATAACAAGACCCAAACTACAATTATCGTGTCCTAGCAACAACTTGATAAATATAACAATAATTTAAGACAAATGATGTGGTAATAGTCCCTCATACATCTAGAACAAAATGACGATCACCTGAGCAATAAACCTTACAGGAATGGAAGGAGTCATCAAGTAAATAAAATAAAATAAAATAAAATATACAGTATGTGTCTTTGGTCCATACAATAATAAAAATATCTACGATGTATCTTTATTATGACAAGTACCACCAGAGACATCACGTAATACACACAGACGATCAGGAAGGACTGGTACACAATCTGACATCCACCACTCAGGTCAGTAAGTGCCGTGTGAGGGTTATGTGAAGGAGTATACTGCAGGAGACTTGAGGGGCGCGGGGCAATGGTTCGGTTGGGTTCCCCTCGTGCTCACACCGTCATACACGTGTAAACATTGTACAAGTGAGTCTAGTACATGAATACCAGGAGTGAAAACTGTGTGTGTGTACTGGGAGGATGACCCAAATGTACAGTGGGGGGAGGGAGGGAGGAGGAGGGACACATGACACGAGACACTAAAGACAAAGACGTCAACAAACAACCAGGAGAAAAATAATAGTTCATCTTGTTGCTGCTGCTTCACACACACACACACACACACACACACACACACACACACACACACACACACACACACGTAGGTAATTACAAAGAGGTCAATTCACAAACAACAAGCAAATAACCACCGGATGTAACGTCCTGTACTGAAACTACTTATCGTCAAACAGGTAAAGACGCCACCAACATTATACTACTGCTACTGTTTGCTAATTAACGGGACAGTACTTTTACACCTGTATTAATGTACCTGAGTAAACTCCTTGAATGTACAAGAGAGGAAGGAGCCCACACGACACTAGAGCTGCATCCCCACACCTTGATGACGGGACAACAGTGTGGAAGGTGAGAGGTGAAGCGCCGCGTTTACCGTCCATCAGTTTACTCTCATTAATCTTATTCCATTGAAGAATATCCATCATTCATGTCCATATATTCAAGTCATCGTAGCCAAGGGGTTAAGTCATCGTATTCAACGGATAAGTCATCGCTGTTAATGGGTTAATGTTCTAAAAAAGGAGGATGGCGGTCTTGTGGATATTACACTCGTCTCCTTTCCCAGTTTAGAATGAGTGTCTAATTTTACAGGTAAGGATAAAGGCTGGGTGATATCTGCCAGAGTGTACCTGGGGTCAGACTATTATCCAGGATAGGTGGCGCCATACCTGAGCTGGATAGTGACTTAGTAACACCAAGGGGCAGGTAATGAGCCTCCGGGAATGTGTGTGTTCTAGACGTGGGCGGCTATGGACGTGTGGGCGGCCCATGAATATTACACCCACATTACTTTCTAATTACTCCTTACTGTCAGAATCACTTAACCTGAATAATAAGACTTAATTGGTACTGGAGTAGAGGGAAGAAGCCCGCAAGTAAGGGAGGTTATGTAGCGACTCTCATATGTAGCCTGTGACACGACTCTCGCCAACTAGAGGACCTCATGGGGAGTATTATATAACTTGACGTAACCAACTAACCCCCCATCCTGTGTGCAGAGTCCACCCCACGACGCCAGGCAAGTGAGCTCAGCGTTCTTCCTCACCTGTTTTACTGTAGTGACCCTTCCCCAACAGTCCTTCCTGGCACCCCCTACCATTCCTGGCACCCCCTACCATTCCTGGCACCCCTCCCATTCCTGGCACCCATCCCAGCCAAGTATCATCTACACTACACAACTTTCCTCCTCTCCCTCCCTCTACTAATACCGTACTACAGTATACCACATTGTCTAAAAGTACCATCACTACACTACACCGACCACTCACTCTACAGCCAAACACAACAACACAGAAAATGACCTACCGTAAAGGTGTTGTCAATTGCAAGAATGAAATAATCAACAGCACAGTACTCAGTCACGCAACGAGGACGGGTTTAACTAGTGAGTTGATGGGGACGTGTTGAGGTGGTGGTGGTGACGTGTTGAGGTGGTGACGTGTTGAGGTGGTGGTGGTGACGTGTTGAGATGGTGGTGGTGGTGACTTGGTGACGTGTTGAGGTGGTGGTGGTGACGTGTTGAGGTGGTGACGTGTTGAGGTGGTGATGGTGACGTGTTGAGATGGTGGTGGTGGTGACTTGGTGACGTGTTGAGGTGGTGATGTTGAGGTGGTGATGGTGACGTGTTGGAGATGGTGGTGGTGACTTGGTGACGTGTTGAGGTGGTGGTGGTGACTTGGTGACGTGTTGAGGTGGTGGTGGTGGTGGTGACTTGGTGACGTGTTGAGGTGGTGATGGTGACGTTGAGATGGTGGTGGTGGTGACTTGGTGACGTGTTGGGAGGTGGTGACGTGTTGAAGTGGTGGTGGTGACGTGTTGAGGTGGTGGTGGTGGTGACTTGTGACGTAAGCGGAGGTGGTGACGTTGAGGTGGTGGTGGTGGTGATTCTGGTGACGTGTTGAGGTAGACGTAAGCGAAGTGGTGGTGGTGACGTGTTGAGATGGTGATGGTGACGTGTTGAAGTGGTGATGATGACGTGTTGAGGTGGTGGTGGTGGTGACTTGGTGACGTGTCGAGGTGGTAGACGTTGAAGTGGTGGTGGTGGTGGTGGTGACTTGGTGACGTTGAGGTGGTGGTGGTGACGTTAGGTGGTGGTGGTGACGTGTTGAGGTGGTGGTGGTGACGTGTTGAGGTGGTGGTGGTGACGTGTTGAGGTGGTGGTGGTGGTGACTTGGTGACGTGTTGAGGTGGTGATGGTGACGTGTTGAGGTGGTGACAGAGAGGAGGATGAAACACGGAGGATGACAAGGTCTGAGGTATTGCTTGAAGGTATGACTGGAGGCTGACACTATGGCACCCGGAATTGTGAGGTGTTGAGGGAGTGTCAGATATGGATGGCACCTAACCTAACCTAACCTAACCCAACTAACCTAACCTTACCTAATCTAACTTAACCTAACCCCGCTAACCCCACCCAACCCCGCTAACCAAACCAAACTCAATTAACCCAACCCAACTAACCAACAACCCCGCTACCAAACCAAACTCAATTACCAAAACCAACCCAGCCCAGCCCAGCAACCTAACCTAACTAACCTAACCCCATCAACTTAGCTCTGACGCACCAAGAACCCTGACATATTAATAGGCAATAAGTCGACCTTTCATCACGAGACTATATATTAGCCTTCCATACTGTCATCAGGGAATCACATACACGCCATGGTCCTCCCTGTGTGTGTGTGTGTGTATGTATATGTGTATATATGTGTGTGTGTGTGTGTGTGTATGTATATGTGTATATATATGTGTGTGTGTGTGTGTGTGTGTGTGTGTGTGTGTGTGTGTGTGTGTGTGTGTGTGTGTGTGTGTGTGCGTCTTACCCCTCTCCAAACCGATACCCTCTCCATCACAACAGTCAATAAAGGTTAACACAATAAAAGTCCTGAGCAGCAGGTGAGAGATTTAATTGATTAGTCGTATGTCACCTGGACGGCCCCATCTACACCTAGTGATGGGAGAACAGGTGAAAAATTACCATATTCTTCGAACGTTCTCACTATCATTCTTTAACGTTGCCACTGTCATTCTTTAAACGTTGCCACTGTCATTCTTTTTTAAACGTTTCCACTCGTCATTCTTTTTTTTTTTTTAACGTTGCCACTGTCATTCTAAAAGTTGCTATTGTCATTCTTTTTAAACGTTTCCACTCACATCCTTTAAAAGTTGCCACGGTCATTCTTTAAACGTTTCCACTGTCATTCTTTAAACGAGGCCACGGTCATTCTTTTTAAACGTTTCCACTGTCATTCTTTAAACGTTGCCACTGTCATTCTTTTTTAAACGTTGCCACTGTCATTCTTAAACGTTGCCACTTCGTCATTCTTTAAACGTTGCCACTGTCATTCTTTTTTAAACGTTGCCACTGTCATTCTTTTAAACGTTGCCACTGTCATTCTTTTTAAATCGTTTCAATGTCATTCTTAAACGTTGCCACTGTCATTCTTTTTTAAACTGCTGCCACGGTCATAATAAATGCTGCCACTGTCATTCTTAAACGTTTCCACTGTCATTATTTAAACGTTGCCACTGTCATTCTTTTAAACGTTGCCACTGTCATTCTTAAACGCTGCTACTGTCATTTTTTAACTGTTTCCACTGTCATTATTTAAACGTTGCCACTGTCATTCTTAAACATTGCCACTGTCATTCATTAAACATTGCCAATGCCATTTTAAACATTGCCACTGTCATTATATAAAACATTGCCACTGTCATTCTTTTTTAACGCTACTGTCATTCTTAAACGTTGCCACTGTCATTCTTAACCGTTGCCACTGTCATTCTTTTTTAAACGCTACACTGTCTTTTTAACGTTGCCACTACATTCTTTAAACGTTCTTACACTGTCATTATTTAAACATTGCCACTGTCATTTAAACGTTGCCACCGTCATTATTTAAACTTTATCACTGTCATTATTTATACGTTGTCCCTGTCATTATTTAAACGTTGCTACCACATATTTAAACGTTGTCATTGTCATTATTTTTTAACCTTGCCACTGTCATTATTTAAACGTTGCCACTGTCATTCTTTTTTTTTTTTAAACATTGCCATCATTATTCATTTCGAACATTGCCACTGTCATTTTAAACATTGCCACTGTCATTCACTAAACATTGTCACTGTCATTATTTAAACGTTGCCACTGTCATTCTTTAAATGTTGCCACTGTCATTCCTTTTTAAACGTTTCCACTGTCATTATTTAAACGTTGTCACTGTCATTCTTTTTTTTTAACATTGCCATCATGCCATTCATTAAACATTGCCAAAGTCATTATTTAAACATTGCCACTGTCATTATTTAAACATTGCCACTGTCATTCTTAACGTTGCCACTGTCATTCTTAAACGTTGCCATCATTCTTTTTTTTTAAACGTTGCCACTGTCATTATTTAACGTTGCCACTGTCATTCTTAAACGTTGCCACTGTCATTCTTTTTTAAACGTTGCCACTGTCATTCTATAAACGTTGCCACTGTCATTCTTAAACGTTGCCACTGTCATTCTTTTTAAACGTTTTAATTGCTCATTCTTTTAAACGTTGCCACTAAGTTACCTTTAAATCATGCCAATTATTCTTTAAACGTTTCCACTGTCATTATTTAAACGTTTTAATTGTCATCATTCTTAAACGTTTCCACTGGCTATTATTTAAACGTTGCCACTGTCATTCTTTTTAAAAGTTGCCATTATACAAATGCTGCCACTGTCATTCTTTAAACGTTTCCACTGTCAATATTTAAACGTTGCTACTGTCATTCTTTAAACGTTACACTGTCATTCTTTTTAAACGTTTCCACTGTCATTATTTAAACGTTGCCACCGTCATTTTTTAAACATTGCCACTGTCATTCATTAAACATACAATGTCATTACTTTAAACATTGCCACTGTCATTATTTAAACATTACACTGTCATTCTTTTAACGTTGCCACTGTTCATTCTTTTTTAAACGTTGCCACTGCCATTCTTTTAAACGTTGCCACTGTCATTCTTAAACGTTGCCACTGTCATTCTTTTTTAACGTTGCTAATTGTCATTCTTTTAAACGTTTCCACTGTCATTATTTAAACATTGCCACTGTCATTATTTAAACGTTGCCACCGTCATTATTTAAACCTTGCTCACTGTCATTATTTATACGTAGTCATTGTCATTATTTATACGTTGTCACTGTCATTATTTAAACGTTGCCACTGTCATTATTTAAACGTTGCCACTGTCATTATTAAACATTGCCACTGTCATTATTTAAACGTTGCCACGTCATTTCAAACATTGCCAATGTCATTCACTTCAAACATTACTCGTCATTATTTAAACATTGCCACTGTCATTCACTAAAACATTGCCACTGTCATTATTTAAATGCTGTCACTGTTCTTTAAACGTTACACTGTCATTCTTAAACGTTTCCACTGTCATTATTTAAACGTTGCCACTTTAAACATTGCCACTGCCATTCATTAAACATTGCCAAAGTCATTATTTAAACATTGCCACTGTCATTATTTAAACATTGCCACTGTCATTCCTTTTTTAACGTTGCCACTGTCATTCTTAAACGTTGCCACTGTCATTCTTTTTTTTTAAACGTTGCCACTGTTATTTTTTTTAACGCTGCCACTGTCAGCCTCAAACGCAAGCACTGTCATCTTTTTTAATCCTTTTGCCACTGCCTTTTTAAACGTTGCCACCGGGTCATTCTCTAAACGTTTCCACTGTCATTATTTAAATACCGTCATTTAAACGTTGCCACTCGTCATTATTTAAACTTTGCCACCGTCATTTAAACGTCACCGTCAATAGTTTAAACACTGCCACTCGTCATTATTTAAACGTTGCTACTGTCATTCTTTAACATTGCCACTGTCATTCACTCGTAAACATTGCCACTTGTCATTATTTAAACATTGCCACTGTCATTCACTAAACATTGCCACTGTCATTATTTAAACATTGCCACTGTCATTCATTAAACATTGCCACTGTCATTATTTAAACATTGCCACTGTCATTCTTAAACGTTGCCACTGTCATTCTTGCTTTCAGTGTCATTCATTAAATATTGCCACTGTCATTATTTAAACATTACCACTGTCATTATTTAAACATTACATTGTCATTCTTAAACATTGCCACTATCATAAACGTTGTCACATTTTTTTAAACGATGCCACTGTTATGAACGTTGCCACTGCCATAATTTTTTAAACGTTCCCACTGTTATAAACGTTGCCACTGTTATTCTTTAAAGGTTGCGACTGTCATTCTTAAACATTGCCACTGTCATCTCTTTTTGCTGCCGCTAATTTCGTCATTATTTAAACGTTGTCACTCATTTAAACGTTGCCACTCTCATTATCTAAACATTGCCACTGTCATTATTTAAATGTGCCACTGTCATTATTTTAAACGTTACACTGTCCGCTGATTTCATTAAATGCTGCCACTATCATTATTTCTAAACGTTGCCACTGTCATTTTTTAAACGTTGCCACTGTCATTATTTAAACGTTGTCACTCATTATTTAAACGTTAAGCACTCATTATTTAAAACATTGACACTGTCATTATTTAAACGTTTCCACTGTCATTATTTTAAAGTTGCCACAGTCATTCTTTTAAACGTTGCCACTGTCATTATTTAAACGTTGCCACTGTCTTATTTAAATGTTGCCACTATCATTATTTAAACGTTGCCA